>NC_049170.1:103241620-103343223 GCF_009769625.2 Cygnus olor | reverse complement strand
AAGAGAAGAGAGAAAAAGAAAGAAAGAAAGAGAAAGAAAGAAATAAAGAAAGCAAGAAAGAAAGAAAGAAAGAAAGAAAGAAAGAAAGAAGGAAAGAAAGAAAGAACAAGAAAGAAAGAAAGAAAGAAAGAAAAAGAGAAAAAGTTTAAGTGACAAAAGAAGTAAACATGATTATTCTAGAATTTCATAAGTTTGGGGAAATGGACTTGCCAAGAAGTAGATTGCTTTGTTTTGGCATGTGGCAGTAGAAGAGGAAGAAAATAATCCTTTATGTCATGAATGACAACAATTTCCACAAAATAACCTGCCAGGAAATGAACTCCTATTTTGATTCTGAAAATAGCAAACATGATGCAATAACTAAGAATTTATCCAGATCCTGCAAGATACAGAAGGACAGGATATGGAAAGAAAAAAAACATTCTCCATAGTTAATGCATGCTGTTAGCACTTGAGAACAGGAGAAAGAAAATGAAAATGTCACGTCAGTACTGAAAATATAAATTATTGCCATATTTTCAAGCAAAAACCCCACAGGTTGTCTTGTCAAATGAAATAAATTCAAAATCAAAGAGTGGGTAGGTAACAGATAGATAACATATAAGAGGAAGGTTATCAAGGAGACACCATTCTCCTGGCACAGAATAAAGATTTCTTTTTCTTTCCTGTCAAGAAGTGTTCTTTCCTCTGGAGGGTGCTTCTTTTCTGAGAACAGGATTTTTAGGGGATGTAGGTTTTCTGTAATGTTCTTCTGGGACTTTTGTTGGTCTAGTTATATTCCAGTTCAACATATGGTATAAAATCTAAACAAGAGTGAAATATTACAGATTCACTAACATTAAATCTGTTACCGCATACTGACCACATAATAACAATAATAATTATTATTAATAATAGTAATAAATAAAAGGTTGGGTCAGGCAATGAGACATTCTAAATCTTTAAGGCAGGGCCAAATTGAATTTTCATTCATTGCAGTTTGAAAATCATTATTTTTCCGAAGAAAGAAAAAGTACTTGAAGCAACAAAGAACTAATGAAGTACTACATGAGTAGTACTTGAGTAGAACATGAGTAGAACAAATGGGGTATAGATACAACATTTAAAACACGGCAGTGAAGACAGAAACTTCAGCCTTGTCAGCAGACAGATGGTTGTTGACAAGTGTGCCTAAAATACTTATCTATTATATATCAAAACTGAACAGGAAAACATACTGGAGGACTACTGGACTTGCAATCCAGAATCTGAGTAATAGTGTGCAGAATTTTATATTTCATATTTCATAAGATTTATTCACATTTAGCATACAATTTTATGGCTCTTATAAAAGATAACTATTAGTCTCAAAAGGAAAACAAGAAAGTACATGGAATTCAATGGTTGAACAACTTTACTAAAAGGGACATCCTTTGTAGTTTGTAGATTGACTGTGGCAGAGAAATATGTCATTCATGTTGTGAAGGGAAACTTATTATGTATCTAGATAATGTATTGGCATATAATCTTGTTGTGTATCTTCTACAGCTGAAGAGGAAATTGAAAGCAAAGTAATGTATATCTAAGCCATTCTGAGTAGAAAAGCTTTTCAGATTGTACACACAACAACGTGCACCTTGTGAAAGAGGCACAATCACCTCTTCTCCCTTTTCATCAAGGTTCAATAAACGTATCAGTTTCAGACATGATTTCTTTACATAAAGTTATCAATGCAGAACATTTGATGAACTTACAGTCTGGGGGCTTAGGCTGACAAATGGACTATATTTGTACTGATTCATACACCCAGCCCAGAGACTGATCCCTGCTCCTTAAGCCAAATTATATGGGATATTTCAAACGTATTGGTGTAGCTTATTCCTCCATCGTGGAACAGTGGTTACATTTGCAGCACATACCTCTTAGAGCAACCTATAGTTAGATACAGATGCTTCTGTGTGTCTTCATCCAGACTCTTCAAAGACCACAAAACCATGTTCAACTGCACTAGTGGTTTTTATATAAAGGGGCCATGAGCTGAGCACTGAGGTAACATACGTTTATATGTTGCAATAACATTCTGCCCACTGCCACTGATGTCTGCCATTGAAACTGTATATTCTGCCTATGCTTTTTGTTGACAGCCTTCGCTGTCTTAGACTGTTCATTGATATTGCTCAGTTTGTTTCATGATGTCACTCCAGCTACCACTGGTTAGAAGCATCAAACCAGATTGGTGAGACAGTACAAATGAGGTTTCAACTGGAAGTTAATCATAAAAGTGTGGAGTGGTTTACCTTTGCAATTTTTCTGCAGGGAGCTGCTGTGAAGAAAGAACACATTACTCACAACATTTCTTATCAGCAGAGACAATGATAACTATTGGTCCTTTGGAGCCATGCTGCCGAAAGCCTCTCAGCAGTTCAGGGTAGGCAAGACACTGGGGGAATGATTGCATCAGTTGTCTATGCAGTTATCATCCAGGTTGTCAACGGTGATTTACTGTGACAACTTATCTGAGGCCATGGAGGCTTTTCCCCAACACAGGCTATCCAACTGGCAGATGCCAACTGCCAAGGCCCAGTAAGATATGCAACAGGAGGCTTCTATCACCTGCAATTGCTGCCATACATTTGTTCCCCTGGTACTACCACAAAACAGCAATAGAGAAACCCTTCAGCCAGCCAGATGTAACATGCTAAAGCCCTTAGATACTCTACTTTATATGAAAAGAGACAGAATTACAACTTCTTTTGATCCAGGGCAATCAGAGCACATGAAACATGAGAGAAGGACTCTGCGGGGAACAGATCATTTTTACCACGCGTTCACTTTGGGACAGTCATGGACCATGCATGCATCTTCTCTGAGGAAGGTACATTCATCCAGTTGACAAAATATGTGATAGAGGGACAAGATGTATGCTACCTTGCCCAACAACATGGAGATTATCACTGACCGCTGCACTTAGTACAATCTATGTGAAGATGTTAGCAATAAAATCAAGCCAAATGAGTAACTTTCATGCTATTTGCAATTTCATGTCTACTATTGACAAATGTTTCCAAATGCAGATTTCCAAATAATCATGTTATAATGAGACTAAATACAGCAATATAGCACTTTCTTCAAGTTACATACATATTTGAGATGAGGACATTCTGGTGATGCTATTAATTTAGTAACTCATAAGAGCCAGACTCACCATGTGTCAAGTGATTTTTGTAGCATGCTGAATACTCATAGTTTTGAAAAAAGCAAAATTTTCTTCCTGGTTCACTGTCTGTGTTCAGGACTTTACATGATTTTTTATGGTGAGAACCTAAATATGAAGACTCTTACACTATTTCACTAACGTTCCTGAAAGTAATTTTGAAGGATAGACATCTGTCTTCCTTTTTTCCCCCATTGTATCCAGCAAACTCCTTAACATCTCTTTCCATTAATTTACATCAAAAATACATCCTCCTCATAAGATCACACAAATCAGTCTTTGGACATCATGATGTTACATCTACAAATTTAAAACAGGGTCAGATCACAGAAATGCAGAGGGATGCAGACCACAGACATGCGGAAAACACAAACTAATTCTCTCTGAAAAGAGTGGGTATTTAAAAGTCATTGGAGTAAAATAAAGTTAATAATAATTGTTTTGCACAGTATATTTTTTTCTACGTAGATAGGAAATACATAAACAGCTGTATTTGGTATTCATGTCAATAAGTTTCTTCCATCACTGCAATCATAGGAAAAAGTTACCTCTGAGAATTAAGTTGATAATTGCTAATTTAATTTGTGATGATATAAACTAAAATGCTAAGGATTTTTGGCATATGTGGGGAAAACATATATTTATGTATATTAAAGCTGTCATTGACTGTAAGGAAATTTACAACATCTAATATATCTTGTCACAAGGGATGGCAGATTTTACTGAAACACTTACTAATGAGACAATTGTTTTTGGATTCTTTACCCAACAATGTAATTGCAGCTGACAAAAAGCATCTTAAAATTCTTTCAGCAAAGATGTCAAAATAATTTTCATTCAGCCTGACTTCAACAGACATCACTCCCCATAGCAAAGGAAAAAAAAAAAAAAAGGCAAAAAAAACCCCCACCTGTGCTGCAAAGGAGAACCAACTAAAAATGTATAAAGTTTTGAAGAAGTTAAATTTATTATTTTTCAGTTAATAAACTGAAAACAGATTAGCATGAGATTCAGTTGACAAAGGCATAATTTATCTATTAACAAATGTATCACAGGTAAAAATTATTCTCAGCTCACTTTGAAACATGCCTGAAGGCAAATGGCACAAATAAAAAGTACTCTGACCAGGCCATTAAATGGAATTCAGGTAACTAATAAAAGTATAACTGCATGTTGATTTAAAGAATATTTATCTTCAACACTTAATATGTATATACTCTATAGTGAGTTTTTCTTTCTCAATGTGGGGAGATTTTGAGTGCTTGAACTGGATACAAAACATCACAGTAGGCCTGATATATAGAAGACTAAAGAGAGGTATTCTTTAAGCATGTTTCTGAATCATAGAAGAAAAAATATATTTTTTCAAAATTTATCACACTGGGAGTTTTTTGGACTCACAGCTATGCAGTCAAAATGGCATTTTTATTTATTTTTTAGAATGGCCATAATGGGCTTAAAGATCTCAAGAGTCACTTTATTCTTCATGTTTTATGTGTTTATTATAAACCTGTTTGTCTATATGAGAGCTGCTTTTTTTGATAGGAAGTAAACCATCATAATCCTTTGGGGACCCAGCAAAGTCTTTATATAATGCTCTACTTCATCATATAAATATGATGAGATAGTGTATTTTAACACTAATTGTAACACTCATACTCTGAAATCTGCTATTGCGAGATAGAACAGATTTTTTAAATTTTAATTTAATTTAATTTTGGAAATTATATTTGTTTTGAAACATCAGTTATTTTGTGGTACATTGGATAGAACTAGACAAACAGTGCTGTACTTAATCCATATAAGTTCATAACAGAGTCAAATAAAAGCCTAAAACAAACAAACAAACGAACAAACAAAATGCAAACATACATGCAGGCTTGGAAAGGATGAAACCCTGAAGTTACAATGGTCCTTGGGATGTGCAGCAGTATCTATTTTCATTGACTGCGAATGAGCAGCTACCTCATTAACTCATGCAACTTTAATTTGCATTATTGAAACATACATATAAATATCCAGACTATGGATATGTGACCTGGACCTTGTAATGTCATTCTCAAATATTAACAGATAGAAGAATAACAAAGAATTGTTAGAATAGATATAGAATAGATAGAAGAATAACAAAGAATAACAGATAGAAAAATAACAAAGAATTTACACTTGTTGAAATTTTGATGCAATTCTTGATTTACTCATTTAAAAGTGTATTTTTTATTCTTAATATAAATAAATATTTTTTTATTTTTTTAAAAAATCAATCCTGTTAATTAGCGATTTACAATAGCGTTCAGTAAGTGTAGTTTTAGCTTATGAATGCAAACAGGAATGATGCAAACCTACAAAAATCTAATGAAAAATCTGAAATATATATTTAGAATTTGTACCTGGTTTTTAACTCTTTCTCTTATGCATTGGAAGCTCTTGAAATATAAAGGGCTTCAGAGAGTTCGCATAGCATCTTTAAATGTTCAAAGACATTGTTGCTTTAATTTATGTTAATTTCTGGAATATTTCTTTTACAAGTGAAAGTAATTTACCATATACAAAAAGCAATTATTTAATGAAAGTCAAAGTGTATTAGAAAAACTATTTTAGGAAACCTCCTAGTCCCCCATGCATGGTGCATGGGAGAAGGAGATACAAATCACTTAGCACTGTGTACAAAAGCTTTGAGAGACTTAAGAAGAGGTTGCTGGGATGAGGAGTTTATAGGGTTACTTCTGTATCTGTTCTGACTTTTCCAGTTTCTCCACAGGAAGCCAGTGCTAACCTTAAAAGGTCTATTCCAATTTTAGGTAACTTTTTGAGAGAGGAGACTGAGGAAGACTGGACTTTTGTTGGTGCCAGTGATTTCAGCCATTCACTTCATTCTGTAAAATATAATGTGCTTTCTCAGTCATTGTACCTTTGTGCTCAGAATGATAGGTTGTCTGACACAAGAAGCTGAGTAGGAGCACAGAGAAGTTTCAGTTTGCATTGACTCATATCATTAGGGCCTTCATTTTTATTTATTTATTTTATATTTTGCAAGAGTGACAACAGTCAAAAATATAAAATAATGAAAAAGATTCTGAAGCATTTACACTGTGTCCATTGCTAACCAACTAGCCTATACAGTTTACTTCTAGAAGTATCCCTGATATCTGAATTTTAAAAATGAGCTAGTCATCTTTTGGCACAAAGTATAACTTCATCTAATAAAGTCATCACAACAGAAAGTTAAAATAAGGAATTAAAACTGTTGGAAGAGCTAAGCTTACTAAGAAAATTTATTATTATTATTGTTATTTAGTTTTTCAGGAAAATTACAAAGCTATTCTAAGATGTTATTCAGATTTTTATATGGCAATATAACTTCAGTGTTTCTACAGTATCACAATATATCTAGAATATAGCTACATCTCATTTTGTACCTGTTTCAGTGGAAGCAGAATTGTATGTGGCTGAAACTATGATATTTGAAACTTTTACTTGCCAATGTCTACAGCATATAGCAAATTGAAGTACAGAATATCTATTTTAATAGGCCTTAGGCTTCAGTTTTGTGGAAGCTAGTGCAAGTCAAATCCTAAAGGCTACATTTCTTTGAAATAAATTATTTTAAAATATATCACATAGTATAAATATTTCCAAGGTTGGCAGTTTATGATCTAGACTAAAATCTTATACATAAGGAAATGGAATTTGAAGTTCAAAATAGCTAACAGTCCCTGAACTGCTATGTATCATTTGTTCAGCCTGAGCACAGGCTGAAATTAATTTGAATAGTTGTAGGCTAATAGCAGAGGAAAAGACGGGCTGGAATTTGGAAACCTCTGAGAAAAAAAAAAAAAATTTCATCTGCTCTGGCTAGACTGCAACTGCATAAATTAGTTTGTGGTGGCCTTTGCTACAACTTAGTACTGTAAAGCTACCCCATAAGCTTGCTATGTCTTTGGTATTAGAACTACTGAGCCAATAGATGACTCATATTATATGTGTAAATGTTGTTTATGTAAAGCACGAGGGATTGATTTACTGCAGCTTCACGCTTCTTCACTTCTCAAAGTAAATAACAACTTGCTCTCTAAGTGCCAAAAATGGCTTCAGCTTTTCTGTAACTCCTGTTGGTGTTATAATATTGTCTGTGCAGTTTCTTCAAGATCATCCTAAACGAACCCCTAGGGATAAATGCTCTAGTAGTGAACTTGAAGCAAAATCCTTTTCTGATAATCATTTCTTACTGATAATTTATGTCAGACTGATTTCCAAAAATTGATTCTGAGACAGTACATATTTTTATGGTTACTTCTTAAGATTCATGTCATAAAATTAAATGGCTCCTCAGTTCTTTTTTGATGACAAAGCTTCTGTTGCTTCTCTATCAAATTAATTGACGTCTCCTCTACCAATGTACTTTCATGTCTGCTGGTTTCCCAAAAGAAGCCTTGTCAATCACACAATCACTCTGCTGCTGTTCTGCAGTTGACCTGATTCAGCACTGAAAAGGAACAAGTGCTTCTGTGCAATCAGACTGGATATGATGGATACCAAAGAGACCTTGATAGACTCACTTAGTACCAGGCAATGGTTGTAAGGCATGTAAGGTAGAGCAAGAGAGAATGCACTGTGGGAAAGAGTTGCTTTAGAAGTGATTTTTTAGAAGTCTGTTCCAAAAAAACCAAGTGCAGGTATGAGAATAGGGTAATGTCTGTGCATATCTGTTGTGTATACTAAATGTTCATATGTACAGCTGTTAATGTAAGAATGTTAGCCAATACCAGAATAAAATAAAAATACAGATTTGTCTGGGAAAATCTGAGTGTTTTTCAAACCAGATAGTACCTATATCCACAACTGTATGGTTCAATGACATTTTAGTTTGAAATTAATTTGAAATAATTCAAAACATGACACCAAACCACATCAGGCAGCAGTGGTTACATGCATAATTTCCAAATAAGAATTACAAATAAATTAAAATTGTGTTGCTATTTGGTTTTGATTTTTTTTTTTTTTTTTTTTTTTTTTTTACACAGTTTATAGCACTGTTAAATTATAACCCTGGGGGCTTCTAACTGTAAACTTTAATACTAAGGTCACAAAGCTCCTGCTCCTTGCAGGAAGCTGATAAACTGATAAATAGATCTCTCTAGCATTTAAAGCATATCTTCAGGCAACAGATTTTAAAAATAGCAGTGTTCCATACACTGAGAAATGAAATATTACAAACTACAATGTCCAGTCCAGTGTAAAAGTATGTGGAAAGAGATAGTCTGCTCCACTGAGTATACCTGGTGAAGGACCTTTCCCAAGGCAACAAGGGAAAATAAGAAAGGGAAGCAGTGATGGGAACCAAGTCTGGTCAGTGGCACTAATTTATGAGAGCACATGAGAATGTGGGAATATTTATGCCAGTAGGGTTATCTGATGGAGGACTTCTAAGGTGGAAGACAGTCCCAAGAAACAAACCTCCCAGTCTCACTACTTAGTAGGCTAACAAGCTGCAGGCACCGGTTCCAGGAAGGATGAACCTGGCAACTGGTAAGATCATGAACCAGGCCCTGGACTGGGAGGGTGCAGTAGCTGCAGAGCTCTACAAACCCACTGAGGTGCGCAGGGGACAGGTGGAGCAGGAGGAACAAAACAGGGCATAGGTGGAAAAGGGTTGAAAAGGGCCAGTTGTGTATAACACAGGGCCAGTCAGTGTGCTTGTCTGGCTGAGCCCTGTGGCTGAGCCCTGTGCCTGATCACCACAGTCTCTTCTATTTCATCATGAAATCTTTTCTCAATTCTCTCTGTGTATTCGTAGTCTCTCCTCTGTGTGTGTGTTTGCTGAAGGACCATGTGCCAGCACATAGTACACGTGTACTGCTGGGACCTGTGTACAGGAGTGAAACTGTTGCCAGCTCCTGGAGTCAGGCTGGGGGTGTAGGCCCTGCGGACTGTGGTGCCAGCTACAGGAGCAAGTGGGGCCCTAGCATCTGCTAATGGAGCAAGTGAGGTCTTTTACCCCCAGCCATGGGGCGGGAGCAGTGTGGGTTCCCAAACCAGTTGCTGGGGCGCATCGGCATAATTGAGCAGAGTGCAGGACTATGCCACACGGTCAGCTGAAGCAGGGCTGTTTGTCACAGCTCACGTGTGTGGTGCCAACTGCTGGGGGCGGCGGGTTTCTGTATCTTCCCCAAACCTGGTGTGTGGGGGTGTGTGCATGTGTATTCACTAGCACACTGAAAGCTGGACTAGCTGGTGAGTAGTAGGGGCCTCAGGTCTGGGCCAGGACCTCAGGTCTGGGCCAGGGCATCAGGTGGGCAGGTACCTCTAGAGGGACTTGTGGCTGTGGTGGGTATGAGAGCTGCCTTTGCAGCAGGCTGCATGCTAGGCCAGCTGGTGAGTGGGTATAGGGGTCCACGGTCCAGGCAGGGGTGCTGGGCAGACAGAGGGTATGGCCACTTCTTGCCGGGATCCACAAATGTGCTTGTGAACCTAGAGAGTGCTCTGTGGGTGCATTTGTGTTTGTGCATGTGTGCCTGCACGTGTGAACTTGTGTGTCTAGCAGCCAGAGAGGAGGAAGAGCACTCTGCTGTCTGTGTCTGTTTTATGTGTGTCCTGTGAGAAAGTGCTGTTGAAGGCAGCCCTTATCTGGGGCAGTCTGTGTGATGGGTTGTGTCCGTGTCCTGTCTCCGTCTGTGTGTTTCTTCTTCTCCCGGGTATGTGCTCGGAGTTGATACTGCTTGAACCTGTAAAAGGGAAAGCAGCAGCAACAGCCCCCAGCCTGGGCAGCCCACAGGCCAGACAGGAGCATTCATGGTCTGGAGCGGCTAAAGAAGGAGGAAGCCACATTCTTTATTTCACTTAACAATAATCAGCTCTTGTTACAGATTCATGTCTAAGTCTCTCTCTCTCCCTCTCTCTCTCTCTGTCTGGATTTACAGCTGATTAAGATTATGCATGCAGAAAAGCGTATATCTGATACTAAAACCACATCAAGGAGTTGTATCCACCTTTTACTGTTATACTAAAAAACAGAATATGTTAAAAGTACATGTTCTCTTCCTTTGACATAAAGGCAGTTGTTAAGAGATAGTGTATTTAAGCCGAAAAAATCCTAGTAATACAGACTTTTAATGAAAAGCTTGACAAGTGTTTAAAAGTGATACTATGTTATTATTCCAATTCCACAACAGAAAATAATAATGATTAAAAAAAAAAAAAAAAGAGGAAAGGGAAGGGAAGGGAAGGGAAGGGAGGGAAGGGAAGGGAAGGGAAGGGAAGGGAAGGGAAGGAAGGGAAGGGAAGGGAAGGGAAGGGAAGGGAAGGGAAGGGAAGGGAAGGGAAGGGAAGGGAAGGGAAGGGAAATATTGACAACTTTGTTTGGCAAAGTAGAGTAATTAAGTGAGCACACTTTCAGAGAAAATGCCTCCGAACTAAAAATGGTTGTGGAGGCTCCCTCCTTGGAGAATTCAAAAGCTGCCTGGACATGGTCCTGGGCAACCTGCTCTAGATAGCCCTGCCTGATCACGGGAGTTGGACCAGATGCCCTCCACAGTTCTATTCCAACCTCAACCATTTTTTGATTCTGTGACTCTATAAACTCAAACAACCTCCTTCTCTCTTTCGAATTTAGATGAAGCCCAGGGCAACTTGCTTGCCACAGTAGAGATTGTTCACTCAGCTGAAGTATTGCTCTGACCCTGCCTCCCCATCCCTGAGTCCCCAGCTAGTAAGTCTCATTAATGGTTCTTCTGAAATTAAACAAAGTGCTGCCTAGGATAAAGTATTTCTATTAGGAAATAATATGTGATGTATATAGAGCTTCAGAATTTCATTTTGCAATAACAATAAATAATGATAATAATAATAATAATAAATTTTTCAATGTAATAAGAGATGACAGAAATAGTAATTCTGAAATAAATTGAGAGTTTTATCCTAGGAAGAATTTATGTATCCTAATGAAACCGGTTCTGGATTTTACAGAGGACTATATAGCTGGCTTTCTAGTGTTACCTTTTTTGGAATCAAATTAAATGTTGATTGTTTATAGCATCTTGGCTTTTACAGAACAGACATTTTATGTGATTTATCAGTTAAAGGCCTATTGAAAAACAGTTGGAAACAGAAATCTGATTAGATGTTGTTCTGAGACTCAATAAATATTCAGGAAGATAACTCTTACTGAAGTGAATGGAAATGAGATCCCTAAAAAACTTTGAGAATAGAATGTATGTTTGCAAACACAGAGAACAAATTGAGTTTTACTACATGACTGGTTATGTGTTTTTTTTAAAAGGCTGTAATCTGCTTTCAGATTAAATTAATCTGGTTCCAGAGTCAAGTTTACTCCCCAAGAAAAAGACTCATTTACAAGGTTTGTCTGAAAGGGGCATGAAGTTTAGGAAACTATGTTAATGCAGTTTAATTAGTTATTGTCCCACCACCTATCCATATATTTGAAGTGTGTTTCACATTTTGGAAGACGGAACTTGATCTGGGATGGGAATTAGCACTTTTATCTATTTGTCCTGCAAACCGTTCTCAGAACAGTAGTTCAACTAAGAAATCTGAATGCATAGAGTTTAAAAGAACAGCTACCAGTACAATTATAGTGATGTCTTACAATAAATAATTCTTTAAGTGTTGGAAAAGATACATCTTGAGGGGATTAAGGTTTAACTGAAGTTAGCAAAAATGATCACAGAATCACAGAATCGTCTAGGTTGGAAGAGACCTCCAAGATCACCCAGTCCAACCTCTGTCCTAACACTAACAAGACCTCCACTAAACCATAAGTTTAGGGTGGAACTATCCCATTTATTATTTTGGGTTGTTATTGTTGCGTTCCACATGAAGTGTCACAGTGCCAGAGTCTGAGAACTCTATAAATGTGTCACCTCTGAGAACACAAGACTGAAGTAAATTCCAAATTTATACTCCTTAAGTTGTGTTATGCTGCATGGGATAAGTATATCTTGACTTTATGAATATTCCTCATCAAAATGGAGATCTAATATTCTACTATGGAAATGCAAAAGTATTAGTACTAGACTACAGGTTTGTCGGGACCAGTACATACGTACATACATTTATGACTTTTCAGTACCACGTTTTTGTTGTTGTTTTGTTGTTTTGTTGTTGTTGTTGTTGTTGTTTTTATATTGATATATACATACATATATTTTTCATAACTAAAGATATACAATATAAATATATGTACATATATTTTTTACATTATGAGGAATGATTGTGTGGGACAAAATGCCATACTGGAATTCTTATGGAATGGGTATGTTGCTACATAAAACATTGATTAGGATAATTATAATGCATTTCAGTATCATACTGAGGCATAAATCAACATATTTTATAGTTTTGCTTTTAAAGGATGTCCAGAAACCCTTACATGTTCAGCTGGCTTTTAAGATATAAGAGTATGTTAAACAAGCAGTGTTTTATTATTTACAGTGTTGTTGGTAATTCATGGTCCTTAGAAGACCACACACATTTATCTTTGCAAGGGTAACTTTTCTTGTAATTGTTCATCGCATATGAAAGAATATGAATTAAAGAAAATGTACAAGTGACAAAACATGAGCATGAGGGACTCTGGAGATTCTTTTTATATTTCACAAATGTTTCAATGTTCATCTAATCTCCTGACAAGTTTGTTGTCTTAAAATTAAATTGTCCCACTGAATCACAATGAATAATGTTAAGAAAAAAGGTATGGCACATCTGATCCCTTTCAGGGTCAAATCCTCAGGTAGTGTCAAATGGAATACCTTTTTTTTTTTTTTTTTTTTTTGACAATAAATACTGTCCCTGTAAGTTTTCATTAACATTAATGTTTCATTAATCACATTAATCATAACCTGCTCCATAATCTGGAGAAATACATTTATCACAGAATCACAGAATCACAGAATCGTCTAGGTTGGAAGAGACCTCCAAGATCATCTAGTCCAACCTCTGACCTAACACTAACAAAACCTCCACTAAACCATATCACTAAGGACTACATCTAAACGTCTTTTAAAGACCTCCAGGGATGGCGACTCAACCACTTCCCTGGGCAGTCCATTCCAATGCCTAACAACCCTTTCAGTAAAGAAGTTCTTCCTAATATCCAACCTAAACCTCCCCTGGCGCAACTTGAGCCCATTCCCCCTCGTCCTGTCACCAGGCACGTGGGAGAATAGACCAACCCCCACCTCTCTACAGCCTCCTTTAAGGTACCTAGAGAGAGCGATGAGGTCTCCCCTGAGCCTCCTCTTCTCCAGGCTAAACAACCCCAGCTCCCTCAGCCGCTCCTCGTAAGACTTGTTCTCCAGACCCCACACCAGCCTCGTCGTCCTTCTCTGGACTCTCTCGAGCACCTCCATGTCCCTAAAGAAACATTACAAAACAGTCAGAGCAGCCTTGTAGAGTGAGAAAAATACATGGTTTAGTGCTCTGTAAAGAGATCTCAATGTTAATGAAGTAGAAATCTTTCCTACTTGTATATGTAAAATAAACCAACAAGTTGCTGTCTAATGCTTTTAAATGCAGGACACATTTTATTTAAATTTATACACTCATAGGAAGCACCTCAGAAAGACTACTTTCTGTGTAATTTGTGCATCCAATAACCAGTAATCACACATATCCAGACAAGTAAGATCAGGGGTCCTATTTGTTGTGGACAAGAACAAGAAAAAAAGCACATTTATTCTTTTTATTTATTCTGTGCATTGTGATAGGTTGCACATATCCTGCCAAAAATATCTTGTGATAGTCTCCTCCACTTGCCAGTTGGCCTCTTGGCATTATATAGATTTTGCAGCTAAAAGATCGCAGAATCATAGAGTATCCTGAGTTGGAAGGAACCCCACAAGGATCATTGATTCCAACTCCTGGATCCACACAGGACCACCCAAAAATCAGACCATAAGTATGAAGTGTTGTCCAAATTTCTAAATACTTGTTGAAGTACAGCAGGCTTGGTGTCATGATCACTTTCCTGGGTAGCTGCCCTCTTGGTGAAGAACTTTTTCCTAATAACCAATCTGAACATCTCCTGTCACAGCTTCATGCCATTCCCTTGGGTGCTGTCACTGATCACCAGAGAGAAGAGATCAGTGCCTGCCTCTCCACTCCACCCTGTGAGGAAGCTGTAGGCCACAACGAGGCCTCCCCTCAGTCTCCTCTTGCCTAGGCTGAACAAACCAACTGACTTCAGCTGCACTTCATGTCTTCCCCTCTAGGCTTTACACCATCTTTGTTGCCCTCTTTTGGACACTATATAAATAGTTTTATATTCTTCTTATATTATGGCAACCAAAACTGCACACAGTACTTGAGGTGAGGCTGCACCAGCACAGAGTACAGTGGGACTTCCCTTGACCAGCTACTAATGCTGTGCTCAGTGCACCCCAGGAAATGGTTGGCCCTTTTGAGTGTTGGAGCACACTGTTGACTCATATTCAACTTCCCATCAACCAAAACCCCCAAATCCCTTTATGCAGGGTAGATCTCCAGTCTCTCATCCCTCAGTCTGTACATATATCCAGGGTTGCCCCATCCCAGGTGCAGAATCCAACACTTGCTCTTCTCCAACTTCATATTCTTGGTGATTGCCTGACCTCTGACTTGTCAAGATATCTCTGTAAGGCCTCTCCAGATCCTCCCAATTTTGTGTCATCTGCAGAATTAATTGGTATGCATTCCAGTCCTTCATACAGATCATTTATAAAAAACACTGAAGAGAACTGGCCTTAAAATGGAGTCCTGGGGAACCCCACTAGTAACTGGCTGCCAGCCTGTTGTAACCCCATTTACTATAACACTTTGAGCCTGACACATCAGCCAGTTGTTCACGCATCACATTATGTTTTTGTCTAGCTTTATGGGACATTTTGTCCAGAAGGATACTGTGAGAAACAGCATTGAAAGCTTTGCTGAAATCCAAAAAGATTACATCAGCTGGCTTCCCTTGGCCAACTAGGTGGGTGACCTTGTCATAAAAGGAAATTAAGTTCGTTAAGCAGGACTTTCCCCTCGTGAACCTGTGTTGGCTCTGACCAAGGACTGCATTGTCTTTCAGGTGTTTTTCAATAACTCCCAGAATAATCTTCTCCGTAATTTTGTAAGGCACTGAAGTGAGACTGACAGGCCTATAATTACCAGAGCCTTCTTTCTTGCCCTTGAAATCTGGAACAACATTTGCCATCTTCCAGTCAACTGGGACCTCTCCAGATTACTGAGACCACTGCAATATAATTGAGAGAGGTCTCATGATGACATCAGCCAGTTCTCTGAGTACCATGGGATAAATCTCATCAGGCCCCACAGACTTTTATGCATACAGCTGGAGCAGCAAATCCTGCACAAGTATTGGGTTGGCTGGGACTTTATCACTACAGCAGTCACAGTCCTCCAACTCAGGGCTCTGAGGGTCCCGGAGCCTATCATCAATGTTGAACACAGAGGCAAAGAAGGCTTTAAATATCTCTGCTTTGTCTATGTCCCTATTTATGCGGTGACCACCCTCAAGTAATGGACCAATGTTATTTATCTCTGGTCCTCCTTTTGCTGTTAGTATATTTTAAAAAGCCCTTTTTGTTTTCCCCACAGTACTGGCATGCTTAAACTCTAATTGAGCTTTGGACACACAGATTTTCTCCCTACAATGGTGAACAGCATCTCTGTAGTCTTCCCATATAACCTGACCTCTTCTTCAGTGTCCATATACTTTTTTTTTTCTTTCCTTTCTTTTCCTTTCCTTTTCTTTTCTTTTCTTTTTTCTTCTTTTCTTTTCTTTTCTTTTTTTTTTTTTTTTTTTTTTTTCTGCCTAAGCTCTAGAAGAAGATCTCTGCTCAGCTGCTCAGCTAAACTAGCCTTCTGCCCCACACCTGCTTGACTTCTGACATTTTGGAAGTGCCTATTCTTGTTCTCTTAAAAAGTGGTACTTAAAAAGGGACAAGCAATGATGGACCCCTACACCTTCAAAAGCAGTTTTCCAGGGGACCTTACTAAGTCATCCACTGAGCAGCCTGAAATATGCTCTCCCCGTATTCAGAGTGATAGTTTTGCTGCTACTTTTCCTCCTATCACTAAAGATTTTAAACTCGACTACTTCATGGTCACTGTGGCCAAAATGACCACCAATTTCCACTTCACCCATGAGACCCTCTCTGTTTACAAACAACAAATATAGCAGGACACCTTTCCTAGTCAGCTCCCCCCTAGTACCTGTACCGAGAAGTTATCATTAATATATTTTAGGAATTTCTTGGATGTCAAAAAGTTTTTTTAATTCAGTTCCCTCTGCAATCCTCTATTAAAATGATACATTCTGTTCCCACTTCCATGTCATTCATGTAGCCCATCGTCAGTCAGATGCCATAGTTACTAACCTTGACTACAATTTCAGTGACTTGTAGGGTTGGATATCCTGTGAGAAAGAGTTGCTTCCTTTTATCCACAGTAATAACTATGTGTAAGAAAGGTAGTTGCAAATATTTACTGTACATAAATACTTTTGTCTTGTACATCTGTGGGTATTTGCACAGGATTCTGCATTTACACGATATTCTGATGTGGAAAAGCAGAAAAAACAGTTCCTACACCTTGAACAGCCCTTGACATAAGCCAAACTGCAGCTTTGAGAGGAGTTTCTATGCGGAAGACATGTCTCACATCTGGATATATGTGCGTCACTTTCTCAGTGTTTCTGTGGCAGAGCACAACGCTGAACATGCAATCCATTAAAGTTAGACAAAATTTTGCTTGCATTCTTCTATGTCTAAATATCAGAAATAATCTTCAAATGGTGTGTTTGAATAGGAGAGGCCCAAATGATTTGTGACTTTGAAGGTTAGGTTTTGTTTAAAGATTTGTAATGAACTGGCAATAAAGATGTCATTAAATGATAGAAATGCTTAAAAATGCTAGAGAAGATCTGCTTATATTTTACAAATTCCACAGCTCTGCTTTTGTAACAGCTGTAAAGAGACAGAAACAGAAGACCTACATATGGTTTCTCACTGCCTTCCATTAAAGTATATCAGAGAGATCTAATCAGAACATGACCTTTTCCCTGTTGTCAGTATTTAACTGCAGGTATGCAAAGTAAAATCAGATGTACATAGGCAAAAAAGTTTTTTTTTGTTTTTGTTTCCCCTGAAATGTGTGGAAATTAACTCTGAAATGATTTTTCTGAAGTTAATAGATTAAGGTCATTGATGTTCTTTTATAATATCAATCTTGTATTCTAAGTAATTAGATCTTCCAATAAAGCCCTAAGCTTTTGCTATGAGTTGGTTGCTTTTCTCTGACTGTTAAACTTCCCCACTTTTGCTTCCTTTATTACAGTCATCTTCTGTTTATTTCCCTATATTTATTTCCCTTTATTTATCTATATTTTACTGTATTGTAGAATTATTGGCCCATTATACTTAAGAAATAAAAGATGAGGACTAACCTAATTTTCTAGCAAGCATTGCACTTGTCTTTTTCTTTATATAAATTGTTAACACTTTTCTCCTTTGGAGAAACCATTGTCATCAAGCCAGAGGCAGTCAGACCTTCCAAATCTAAAGGGAAGGAAGGGAAGGCAGTTCTTTATCCTTGTTATTCAGTGATGACATTAACTTCAACATTTGGATCTGAAAATTATAGCTTTCCTGAAAAAAAAAGAGAAATAACAACCCCATTAAGTACCTACACCAGGGGAAAAAAAAATCATATTCATAATCTCAGGCTGAATTGTTCCCTATTATACTGTCCCCTTTGCTACAGTAAAACACACTGAGATGCACAATCAAGCCATATAAACACATGTTGGTAGGATTTTAACACAGAAGCAGTGAAACATTTGGGTGTTAGTCCTTTTTTTGTCATTAAACAGTTTCATTTTGACAAGTTACTACATACTTTTGTTCAAAATCACCTTTTATTTGACAGCAGTAAAATGGAAAAGAAAGGAAGAAAAAAAGAAAAAAGTGGCTTTACACTACAGACATACCTAGTCCTCCAAAGTATTCAAATCAGAAGTGCTGTGAAATAAATATTCAATAATTTGATGAGGAAAAAATGATAGCTAAAGTCCTCTTGACCTTTTATGCAGCCCATTAACACAGTCCACTAACACCTGCTTTGTAATTAATGTGCTAATCAAGGCAGCAGGGTTCACCAGTTACCACATTTTTGCACAGATTTCCAGCTTTGTTGCCATGTTGCTATCTCAATTAGTCTGCAGCTTTCCTAATGTAGCCTCCTCCTGCAGGAAGAAAATTGGTTTTGGATTTGAATGCTTTATAACAAAGCAATCCCTTTATGTAAAATGTAATTATTATGCATTATGCTGAAACTAATTTTCTTTCTTTGAGAAGTGTATGTGTGCTTAAAACTTAGATGCAGAACAAACAATATTCAAATTTGTCCCAAAATTAGATATTTGGGAATAGTTTACAATAAACAGGCAAACCGTCATAGTCATAGAGTTGAAAAAGCTGTTCACTCAATATGCTGTTGCTTAGGTTCTGTCCACATACGCACACAAACAAATCATTTCGTGTCATATTTCATGTCCACTCACAATATTAATACTGTTAGAATTACTGAAATGTCACCTGGAAAGCAGAAAAGCATTTGAAAACTGTCATGTGGATAAGGTTCCCATGGAAACCAATTTCCTTGATATCCATGTGTTCAATATAGCTCCCTGTAATTTTGTAATTTTGTTTGGGTACTCATGGGAAAAAAAAAAAAAAAAAAAAAAGCTGTAACAGTATCTAGGAAAGAATCTACACTTTTTAAAAGATTATAAAAATCCTCTTTTAGTAGACTGTATGGCTCATGCATTAGAATAACACTAACCTGATCAACATTCACCACTTCTAGCTAGAGCTGTCATGCTCTGTATAACATATAAAATATGTTGACTAAGAAAACCAAAGGATTTTACCAGAGTAAACACAATACCTTGAGTTCTTAGTTAAGTATACAGGAGTATACTAGAACAGAGTAGTTAAGCATGTGTGTAATGTAGACTTCATTACTGAATCTATTGCAAGTCACTAAGACTGGTGACCTTATGTGTAACTCCAAAACAGGAGACACTTGTGCTAGATGCTGAAAATACACTGTAAGGCTGCCCCCATCCAAAAGTACTGATAAAAAATTGGATGTGGCACACATAATTAGAGAGAAATTAAAACAGCTGATTTGCAAAGATGAAACACTGTCATGAGGCTACTTGTGATAAGAGCTAGTATAAGAAATCACCAAAGGAACTAATCCTTGTGAATAACTGTAAAATTTATTTATTCCCTTATTCCTTACAAAAAAAATATTTTTGATCCCATAAAAGAAAAATCTCTCTTTCTCCAAAACTGAAACATAACACTCTCAGATGTAATCTACTAATCTACTAAATTGAAGTCAAGAAAACCTAATTGCATCTCCTACAAAATTTCCATTGTCATTTTAATTCTTCATTAGCTCAAACCCCAGATTTTTTACTTTCCAGTGGATATATCAGATAAACATATACTGAGTAATTAAACAGCCATGTGGCTAGGACCCTTTTGGAAGAAGAAAGTCTCTGTTCACACATGAAACATTAAGGGCTTGGACTTTCGTAGTTTGCTGTCTCGATTCTTTCTTTGGTCTGGTTTTGGCCAGAAAAATCATCTTGTATGTCAGAAACATCACCAAGTCCTGCTGCTTCTATTTTTATCTTTAAATATTTAGTGTCTTTAAGGCTAGTTTTTATAGTTTTGATCTATTTATATCCTAGAGTCACCTAAGGCTACCTTTACATTAGCTACCTTTACACACTTGATTGCCAAGGTTTCTTCAGTTATCTCATATCCTTAGTCATTTTATATTTAACATCTTAATATCTTAACATTAACATCTCTTTTCACTTTGAAAATACTCACATGAAATAAATGGTCCTGTTGTGCTGTAAGATGCTTCTGAATCTTGAATCCATGTGAACTATGTAATATATGGTGCATATGTTTGTGTATATTGTTTTATTAAAGAAGAAAATCAAATATCTGAAAGAAAAACACCTACATATTGTTTAAGAAAACCGAAGGAAACCTGAGAATTCTTTTGTCCAACATTTTCCACATTTAGAAAGAGGGAAAAAAAACAACCAAACAAACAAAAGACACCTTGAAACAGAGAAAATATGCAATTGAACAACAAAAAGTGAGAATGCAGACCTTTTGCTTTATTCAATGCACTTTGTGAAGGTTGTAAGTCATTGTGTAGTTTCCATTTGTCCCTAATTCAATTGTTTGCTATCTTATAAAGCTTTTAACCTACACTAAGTTACACTGCTAAGTTTTGAGCCCATATAATATACAAATAAGGAGCATACTCAAAGCCTGATGCAAGTGTTATATATATATATATATTTGCTAAACTGTAACAGCTGTAACTAAGTACACATTTCTAGAAAGACCAATAGAATTTTACCACTTTTGCCAGTACTTATTACAAAAACATTAACCTGAGTATACTTTGCTATATTACCTACTGATCCAATTCAAGCAATAAACAGAAAAAAATTAAAAGCTAGGTAAGTCACTTAACTTTATAAGCCATTTCTTAGGCTGCATTAAGTTCAGTATAGCTAAGCTATATAAAGTGATTGTCTCACTATACTCAGCATTGGTGCAGCCTCACCTCAAGTACTTTGTACAGTTTTGTGCTACACAATACAAGAAGGATATAAAAATGTTAGAGAGTGTCCAAAGGCAGGCAACAAAGACAGTGAAAGGGCTAGAGGGCATTACAAGTGGCTAAGGACACTTGGCCTGTTCAGCTTAAAGAAGAGGAGAACTAGGGGAGACCTCATCATAGTCTGCAACTTTCTCACAACGAGGAAAAGAGGGGCAGGTGCTGATCTCACTGGTGACCAGCAATAGGACCTGAGGGAACAGCATGAAGCTGCATCAGGGAAGGTTCAGACTGGGTGTTAGGAAAAGGTTCTTCTCTGAAGGGGTGGTTGGGCCCTGGAACAGGCTCTCCAGAGAAGTGGTCATGGCACCGAGCCTTCTGGAGTTCAAGAAGTGTTTGGACAATGCCCTCAGACATACAGCTTGATTTTTGGGTGGTCCTGTATGGAGCTAGGAGTTGGACTCAATGATCCTTGTGGGACCCATCCAACTTGGGATTTCTATGATTTTATGATTTCCTGGGACAATCAAAAGTTTGTATTAAACTGCTGATAAATTGTCTTAATTCTGGCCCTGAAATCCTAATGATATATTTTAGCATGGATGACCTGATGCTTTTTGTAGGCTGAATCATTTATTTCTTTATGGTAGTATACCCACTGTTATATACAAGGCAAGCCTGACATATAATTGTATTTGCAGTTCATTTCCCTGGTTAAATGAAGGATGAATTGCATAAATCTAAAATCATTCTTTCGTGTTTCCTATATGTTGAGTAAAGATTTTCTGAGACTCTTTTTTCACATGCTGGCTATACTTAATAAAGCTGAAGTTTGATTTCTTCTGCCTTAAGAATTCATTAAAACGTGACAAGATTACATCAATAACAAATAATAATGTTTGCTTGTTTGCTTTATGTTAGATCCTATCATTAAGATGTTTTTTTCAGACTTACTGCTGTTGATCTTAGAATGAATTGGCATTTAAATATATCCTTGAACATTTTATGGAAAAAAGAAAGCCATATTCCTTCTTGCCAGGCTCAGATTTTTCTGTGTTTCTTTACCAAGTTTGTAATGCTCAATAATTGCAAGTAATTCTGAGACATTTTTCCCTTGTATATACTAAAACACTTTTTCTTAAATAGAAAATTCGAACAGTAGTTAACTAAGATTATTACCTGCAAGTAGTCAGAAAAGTAAGCAGACATGAAACTGAGATTTTTTCAATATTTATGGACTGTTCATTTCACTAATAATTTCCCTCATATTTTTGCACTTTCTTGATGTGTGTGTGGGTGTGTGTTCTTCTTTCTTAGCTTTAAATTAACATTCAGTAATTTAAAAAAGTTTTAAGTGGGTCTTTTCATTTATTTATTTATTTTTGTCTCTTAAAATACGTGGCACTATTTACTGTTAACATCCTTGGCAATTTGGATGAGGGCTAAACAAAGAATGAGTGTATATATGGAGTATTATAGGAATGCTTACAAAGTAAGCTAATGTGCAGAGGAAAATTTGGAGGTAATGAGTTCAAATATCTTGCTAACTCTTGATGTTTATCAGATAAAGTATGCATTAGAATGATGGTCCTAAATGTGGTATTAAACTAACACAAAACACAAAACTAGAAGAATGAAAACTAGGCATCTATAAATATAACATATTAGTGAATATTTTATATACACAGTACATTGCTGGCTATATATTCTTAGCATTCTTTCTGTAACAAGATTTATTTATTTATTTATTTATTTATTTTAAATAAAACTTCACTCCTCGACAGTGGGTACTGTGGTAGTTAATACCAACGGGCAGCTTTCTTTACACTGAAATAATCCATATAGACAATTAATTCAAAGTATCTTCTGTGCTACACATTCACTACATACTTTACAGAACATTTTTTTCTATGTGGGTAAGTCCACAGTAACCATCCAACCACCACGCCACTCTCTCACACCCTTCCTCCACAAAACAGGGAGAAAATATGATGAAAAGAAGTTCATGGGTTGAGATAAGGATGGTGAGATTGCTCACCAATTAACATTATGTACAAAACAGACTCATTGTAAGGGAAATTAATGTAATTTATTGCCTATAGACTATAGCAGTGAGAAACTAAAGGAAAACTAAATATATCTTGCGGTCCATCCACATTCTTCTGCCTCCTTCTCTTGAATAGTGCTGGGGGATAGGGAATGTGGGTTGAAGTCACTCCATAAAACTTTGTCTCTGCTGCTCCTTCTTCCTCACTTACTTCCTCTGCTCTAGCATGGGTTCCCTCCCATGGGATGCCATCCTTCTGAAACTGATCCTTTGAGGGGTTCCCAAAGGCAGCAGCTCTTCAAGATCTGTTCCAACATGGGTTCATACCACAAGGTCCATCCTTCAGGAGTGGACTACTCCAATGTGTTCCCCACAGGCAGCAGTTCCCATCAGATCAGCTGCTCCTACATGGGCTCCTCTCCACAGGCTGCAGGTCCAGTCTGGAGTCTGTTTGTCACAAAGAAAAAAAAAAAAAAAAAAGAAAAAAAAAGGACAATGAATCTTTTTTTTCTTTCTCTCCTCTCTTTCTCTCTTCCTTCCTTCCCTCCTTCCTGCCTTTCTTTCTTTCTTTCTTTCTTTCTTTCTTTCTTTCTTTCTTTCTTTCTTTCTTTCTTTCTTTTTCTCTTTCTTTCTTTCTTTCTTTCTTTCTTTCTTTCTTTCTTTCTTTCTCTTTCCTTAGACCTGAATGAACCTTTAGATGTATATTACAGAAGTCTTTCATACTGCATCGTCTTCAAAAGAAACTGAAAAAAAGTCAGGCTCAAATACATGACTACAGAAATATTTCAATAAAGATTGTAACTTAATAGGATTGGTGAAATTTCCTGTTTTATATGTTTTTGTGTTTCTAAAGTGTAGTCTTTCACCTTCTGTAAGAATTATAAAGCTAAATTTCCTCTTTAATTTGCACACTACAGAATATGAAATTATAGTGAATTGTGGGTCATTCCAATAGAACAAAAGAGATTATAATTAAACGCAATTGTTTCTAAATATAAAGAAACTGCAATTTATGCAGTTTCAATGTTTTTTCCCCATTTTCTCACAGTCAATATCATTGCTTGCAGTATTTCTGTATGTGAAGCTTGCCTTGTGAGCTCTTAATAAACCAATATAGAACTGTATTCCTGGTACTGCATGGAAATGACTCCTAGCTATTTTTCTTGTTAAAGTGAGTTAAAATATCAATAATTTCAGGGTAAGGATCTAAGATATGGATAGGATGATAATTGTCTTCCTCATGAGTTTGGATAGAAATATGTTTTTAAGTAAATAACAGATTTTTTTATTTTGACACGTATTTGTCATTAAGAAATGATCTGATGAAAAAGGTATCATTCTAAATGCATAATCCCTCATCCTAAAGCAATTAATGTCTTTATGTGAAGCTTTTAAAACTGAATGTGTGTGTGTTTCATTTGAAAAGCCAAGCTGGCATCTTTTGGAAGTTTCACATAAATGTACTCACTGATAGAGAATATTGGATGTGTTAACTAGCTACGGGCAAATGAGGTGCTGGTAAGTGTGATGGAAACAGGCTAGCAAAATACCATCATTATTTAATGGTTGTTCTTAGGGGAAAGATCTTTCAGTTGCTCTCCTTGCCCCACTTAGAGATAATATATGTTGTCTTTTGTTGTCACTAACAGGGGCAAGAACACAAAGGCAAGTATAAATGAGAGGTTTTATTTTGTATAAACAAAAAGACATATCACAGAAAAATGCTATATAATCCTCCTCCCCCAAAAAAAGCTCTAAATTCACTGTATTCATCTAAGTGAAAGAAAAGGCTGATAGACAGTACTAGTGAAACTCATTATATGTTTCTGAAAGCTTCTCATTACTAAAGGAGAAGAGGCCCAAGAGGAGAAAATCTGGTTATCCTGGTAAATGGTGTTCTCTGGAGATCCAAGTTTTATTTCCATTGAGCAAATGGAAAATATCCTTTTTGATAGAAAACTTTAAATTATAGTACCCTCATCTGTAAATTGAGAAAAAAAAAAAAGTCTAGAAGGAAGAAAAATCACATGCATTATGTTATTTTCTTGATCTTCAAGTGGAATGTATTGTAGAAGTGTTGTTATTTTTATACTATAATATAGGTTATATAGATTTTTGTAGCTGTTTTTCTAACATAGTAAGTGATCATAGTATGTTATTTTATTTTTATAAATAAAAAACTGCAACTACATTTTCAGTATTATGAAAAACTACTGCAAAACCTCTATAAATGGTCTTGGTCTATTCCTGAGACATTGCAAACAAGCTTAACAGAAATACAGATTACGTTTGTTTGAATCTTCATTTACAACTGAGCTTCAGCCAGAACTACCCATTTAAGCTTTTCATTCCAATTTTCCACATTTTTGTGTCTTTTCAATATTGCAGTTAATGTCATTTGCTATCCAGTAGCCTTAAGTTAATATGTGCATGGTGATTGGATGCAGAAAGTCAAACATAATGAAAAGGGGGGAAAAAGCCAACAACATTAAAAAAAGAGGTGGTCACACAAACTCTTGTTTCTGTCTAATAATTTGTACAGTTCTACTGATTCATCATCCAAACTTAATCCAAACTGACTTGGCTGATGCTACATTGGCTGCCACTTATAATCCAACTAGTGCTACTGCTGTGTATCATTAGAACACCTCCTGCTGGACAGAAAAAATGTCATTGCTGATAGCTAACACTGCAAAAAGATGTCATGTTACCGGATTCTGTTTTGGTGGCTGGAATAAGTTTTGAATTGTTACAGTCTCATTTTATTAAAATAAAATAAGAAGATGAAGAAGAAAGGAAAGGCAAATGGCTAAGAGACAGTGGATTAGAAAGGAGAAAACATTAGCATTAGAAAGGCATTTACAAAAATGCCCCTGGACCTTTAAAATAATAATAGTAAAAAAAATATATATAGAAAAAAAATAAAAACAAACAGACTTTCTGAAGTAGTTGCAGTAACAGCTGTCATCAGACTGTGATAGGTCACCTCTCTCAGAAAAAAAAAAAAAAAAAAAAAAAAAAAAGTGTCCCTGGAGTTCTCTGGCTGACACTGCACTGGATATGTCAGCCTAAATACTCCATAATTGAAACATATACTGTTGCAGCTAAAATCTCAAAACTCAGTAGGAATTCAGAAACATACAAATGGATATATTTATTTATATATATATATATTTGCACATACATATCAGAAGAGATTATATATATACAGAGGTCGGAAAGAATACAGAAAAACAATGCTGTTGAGTAGGTGGGTGTCAAGGAAAGCTAGGGAAAGCTGAAGAAAACTAAGATAATTAGTTGCAGGAAAAGATTTAAGCTCACTCCCAACTGTTTATAGGGTACATGACCTCAATTTATAAGATACACTTATATAATTCAGACTCCTAATTTCAAATAGTCTCAAAGGATTTGCCTGTTTACCTAAATTGATATATTATTGTTAATGGAAGCTCACTTGCTATGTGGAAATACCAAGCACACAATGAATAAATTACTTTAGACCATTTGCTTTTACAAATGCTTTCTTTCTTTACACTGAAATAATCCACATAGATAATTAGTTCAAAGTTGCTTCTGTAGTACATTCACTACATACTTTACAGAACACTTTTTCTTCAATGTCGGTAAGTCCACAGTTACCCTATGCCTACACCCCTAACAAAATAGTTAGGCAAAAGACAATCATAGAATCATTCAGGTTGTAAAAGACCTCTAAGATCATCTAGTGCAACTTTAACCTAGTACTCACAAGTCCACCACTAAACCATGCTATTTAGTTCTACATCTACACATTTCTTGAAGACCTCCAGGGATGGTGACCTAATGACTTCCCTGGGCAGCTTATTCTAATGCCACACAACCTTTCAGTAAAGAAATGTTTCCTAATACCCAACCTAAACCTCCCCTGGCACAACTTGAGGCTATTTCGCCTTTCTTATCACTTGGTGCCTGGGAGAAGAGCCCAATCCTCACCTCGCTACAACCTCTTTAAGGTTAATTAAGGACCTCTTTAATTAACCTCTTTAAGGAATTAAAATAAATCCAAAGAAATTGGATAAAAAACAATGTAGCTGAGAAAAAAAATAACTAATAATAACTAATTATTAACAATAAAAATTATTATAAAAAGTATTAACAATTACAAAATAATAACTAATTATTAACTAATAATAACAAAAATAACTAACTTTTTTCATCTTTGAATGTGACTTAATTTCAGCTTTCCAAAGGAAGAATTATTTCTCCTCTAAATCAAAATAAATAAATAAATAAATAAATTGTATTAGAGAGGTTTTTTTTTTTTTTCAGTTTACATCAGAATGTTTTTCTGTGTCTTTTTCCTAGTGGTGTTTGTTTGTTTTATTTCATTTATTTTTAAAACTAAATCAAGATATGAGAATTCACAGAAGTAAGAGAAATTCAGTTTATGCTAGATAAATATTGTGTATACTTTTTAACAGTATAGAGAATATTAAACACAAACATTGATAAATATAATACTGAGCACCAAAGAGAAAATTCTGTAAGGACTTGATACTCAAGTTCAGAGTGTGTTTGTATATATTTTTGGGCTGGACTCTGCCTATAGCTTACGCATGTTAAATTTAAAGAAAGTTGGTTGATCAAAACAGAGTTACAACAGATATGAATACAGTCCATCATTAGTGGAAGAAAGGTATAGTTTTCTGAAGAAAATGATATGCTGAGTTTAGGACGTGACGAAAAAATTTAAAGTCATTGGGAATCTCATGGCTGCACATCTTTGTAAGTGTGACATTTTGTGCTGGCAGAAGCAGCAGCAGGCAGAACAGACTGAAGAAAGTTAAATGCCTAATGAGGTTTGAAGGAAAAGATGTTATAGGGCCTGGTCCAAAACCTACTGAAATCAATTTGGATATTTTTTTTCATGGGCTATACCAGGTTTTCTGTCAGGGTCTGTATTTCATTCATAACAATACACACACCATACAAGGAAAGGTTAGGAGAAGTAATGTGGGTATATAATACTGACAAACTGTACAGATCTCATAAAGACAGTGGTTTACTTCAGCTGAAAAAACTGGCTAGTATATATATATATAAGTATACTATATACTATATATATATTATTTTTTTTTTTTAATAATATGCATTTTCAGCTTTTCTGCCTAGGACTTATATATTCTATGTGCATACAAAAGAGAAGAAGTGTCCTATGCAATAACTCAGGTTAAATACATAATTCATTATAGGGAAGAGGCAGATTTCAATTAAATATCACTTTTTTTTTTTTTTTTTTTTTCCTAGAAGCAAAGATCTCAGTTATCTTTCAACAGAAAGGTGCACAGTGACATGAAACAGAAAGCTTTAAATATGCAATGATCTTGCATATTTAAAGAATATGAAGAAATATCATTTCTTCTCAGAAAGAGTGGTCAGACATTGGAATGGGTTGCCCAGGGAGGTGGTGGAGTCACCATCCCTGGGTGTGTTTGAGGAAAGGTTGGATGTGGTGTTTCGGGACATGGTTTAGTGGGTGACATTGACAGTAGGGTGATGGTTGGACCAGATGATCTTGGAGGTCTTTTCCCACCTTAATGATTCTGAGGTCCTAAATGTACTGCAGTGTATGGACAGTTACAGCTTAAATCTTCAGTGCATAATTAGAATCCAACTTCCATATTGATTACAAGTTTTTGTCATAGTTCTATTCTTCCCTAATGCTCCTTTCCATAATTCTTACATATTTCTTTGTTTTGCATTTTCTATTCCAGATGTTATGCTTTTCTCTCTTTTTTTTTTTTTCCCTTTGTACTACTATTTTAGGAGCCTTTTGAACCCAGCAATTGCAACATATGTCTTTCAAATTCATTGATGACAAATGTGTTTAGAAACAGGGAAAATTAACATGTCCATAATTGTTGATTATCCTCTTCTTTTGAGAAGCAATAGTAGCTTAGACTATGTATGCAATGAAATGTGCAATCATATACAGAATATTTCTTAATCTCAAGGCATGTACAGTAAAATCTCTTGCACAGCTGCAAGTTTTGTTCAGCATTATGCAGAGATATTAACTTGCATATTTTTTACATTTCACACTTTTTGCAGCATAATGTCTAAAATCAGAATTGTTCCAAATTGTGTTCCAAAATGCTATTCCAAAATGTGGAATGTTTTAAAATTCTCTATAAAGTGATAAAATTAATGGATTAACAACAATAGGATCGCCAAGTAATGTCATTCTATTGGAAAACAGTAACATACATACATGACTGACTCATCAAAATGTTAAAGGCCGAGTTCTGTCTTGAAATGTTGCTAAGAATGAGGATATATTTCCAGGGAAATTGCTGCTGTTTCACATTAACAAATTCTAAATGACCTCTCCATTAAAAATATAAAATAAAATATTCCCTTTTCTCCTCAGCTGTGCAGCACAGTTTTGATGTATATCAGAGAGCACTATCAGTGCTGAAAAAAAAAAAACAAAAAACACAAGGCATGAAAGCTCATATTCGTTGCACAGGCAAAGGCATTATTGCAGCTCTGATATATATATATATATTTGCAGTTAAGGTTGAGAGAAAACTTAAACCATGTCATTTTTGAAAAAAAAAAAAATATATAAATATATCTGTTCATTCAAGAGAAAGGTTCTTCTTATTAGCTGGACTTTCTCACTGTAGAAAAATAACTTAGTTCCAAGTACCTCAGTTCCTTCTTATAGTGTAGATATTATGAGAATCTGAATATAATTCTTTCCTTTTCATCTAATCATTTAAGAAATATACCTTGTAACACCATTTAAAGGACTCCATATCAGCATGTGAAATATAGGGATCTCTTGGTGCCATCTCTATTCATTTGATTCTGCAGATCATCATACTGTCTTATGATACTTTCTGTACGATTTTTCCGTGTTCCCTGTATGGATTATATTTTTCATCTTTGTCAACACGTTCCATTATTGTTTACATTTTTTGTCCTGTGGTTTTCAGTGGAAATATGAAATGGTGTAGGTCCCATGGTTCTTGAAGAATTCCAATGCTTAATAATATTTATCATGAGAAGCTGGAAAGTTATAAAACATTTCTAAGATAACACTACTTTTCATGATTGTGCTTGGCATTTTTTCCATTTTTCCAGCAATCTTACTGAAATATTCAGAACTGAGTAGACAGAACATTAAGAATTAGATCACAGTTTCTGATATCAAAGACAAATTAATTAGCACACACACAATGAACTAAACAAACAAGCAAAAACACTTGAGGGATCTTCCTTTTGACTTCCCATCAGATCACTGCTTAAAGTTTGACCATCAGACATCGTAGTCAGTTAGCCTGAGAAATGTGAATGTTTGAAAACACATTCATAAGTACCTTACGCCCTTTACATGAAAACTTGAGGTCTGGCAGTATTGCACAGAACATCACGTATCACATATTAATTATATCATAATTAAATCAGTCATATATAGAAACTATTTAGAGTAAAATATGTATATTAAGAGCCATGAAAATTAATGCTTTAAAATAAACTGAATTAAACAGATTAATTTCTGTGTAATTAAGATTTTGTTTTGTTGTGTTTTGTGTTGGTGTTTGTTTTGTTTGTTTGTTTGTTTTCATAGTGGGGTTCTTCCCCTAATCACTAAAGAAAAATTTATGGCTCTAAGAAATGGCTTCCTAGTCTCAGTGGTAGCATCTTGTATCATTAACCTGCAATGTAATCCGGCTGCAGCTGGCTGATTGTGAATTATTCTCCCCGTGGAAGGGAAATCTTTACTGCTGCTCAACCCAAAGAACATGTTCGGTACACAAAGCCCATGACCCTGAGACAGACTTCTGTCTGAGATAAGGAAAAGAACAAACTGGTTCTTTGTACATCTACCACAACTATTAGCTTTGTGGATAGATTTTTAGAGCCAGGGTGTGTTATAAGGAGATGAATTCCTGTATAAGGAGTAGAGAAACTGAGTGAATACCTGTCTCTCTGATTTCACCCTTAGTGTACAGGAGGCTTTGATGCAACTCTTCAGTAGAAGGGAGGATACCAAGAAAGCTAACTACTCTGATGTCACCTTATACACCTCTAAGACTACTTCTAGGTCCAGTGGAGATACCGTTGCACTGTTTCTGCTTCTCTGTGGTGCCCTTATAGCTGTTTGATGTGTGGAGTCCAACCAGTGCACATGAGTAATATTCACTACAGCATAGGACAGTCTGTACAATAGATACTACTTCACTGCATCCTTTCAGTGCTGAGTAAATACTTCAGTGATACTATAGCTTAAACTAACCTTCTAAAGATGACAATGGTCCTTATAAAAATCAGAGTATGCTGCAGAAAGCTGTATTTGTATATTTGAAAGCTATATTTGTATATTTAAGAGAGAAGACAGAAAATGAGAGGCCTTTCTATATGTTTCTTTTTTTTAGTCCCTCATCTTTAATCTGACATGATGTACTTCTCAACATCCTTGTTCTCAATCTTATTTTTATTTATAACATTGTGTACAGATAGCAAAGTTTATTTCTAAGTTTTATTTCTGAGCAGTATGAAACAAAGACATCTGGAATATAGAATAAGTCTGAATAGAAAAATGAAAAAAATATATATACGTATATCTATATTTAAAGTATCTGATATTTTCATTGTTATCAGATCTGGAAGGGAAGATGAGAGGAAAAACTGCTTAGTTTACACATCACTAGTGGAGCTCCAGAGAGACAGCTGACATGCAAAATACCAGAGCTCAGAAAGAGACTTCAAAGTTTTTGCAGTATTGTTCCCTTACATCTGATCCATAAAAAGAGTAATTAGAACTCTGAAGTAATCTGCACAACACTTCCATACAGAAAGAGTTGTGTTATGGCTCCAAATAGCAACTGTATTAACAAATTACTATTATACCATGAAACACAACAAATGAAGGAAAAAACTCCTAATTCTTTTTTCAACCTATGGAAGACAACGATAAACTAAATTAGCAACATCCCCATGTTTTTAGTAGAATTGTCCTTATCTAGATTATGCCTCTCTTTAAGATTATTTATTGGAACTCATAAAATATGGCTCCAGATTAGGGACATTAGGGAACTAATGGCTCAAAAATTTTCAATTATACAAAAGGATAGAAATTACCAGATTGTCTGTTCAGTGGTCCATACTATCTTAGGACATGACACAAAATGGAAAACAATTGGAATTTTTCCATTGATTCCAATAAGCTCTGTCCCAGACCTTTCAGCTGACCTTATGCAATCCTTAAAAATGGACACCAATGAACACGAGAAATTTATACTCTTTCTCAGGAAAAAATAAGGCCATATCATAACTAGTTGATAATACACAACCTTACAGATGAAATCTATAATTCTTTTTACTCAAATATATTTGTCCATTCCCCTCTGACATCGTTCTAGCTGCTACAGAAGATTCTGGCTACTTGTCACAATGGAAATTCTTTTCTGACATACAGCTGCATGTCTGAGTTTTCTTCAGGACAATAAGGTATAACTCTAGTACAATGCCTATTGGCAGTTTTTGTTATAAAAATTCTCAGCTGAGCTTTACTTCTGAGATGGCCTCAATCAATTTCAGCTCATCTCCCTGCTAAGAGCAGAGTTTGAAATACAGTTTTTAAACAAATATGAATGTGGTGGGTTTTTGGGGGAGGGGGTGTATTTCCTATTTTTATTACTTCTTCCAATGTTGTTGCTTTGCCTGTTTGTATAGAAAGTCCATAACACGTTATAGAAAGCTGAAAAACAGAATCTCAGAAAACTGTACTGGACTTAATTCATAGCTGAACAGAAGAAACATACACTTTAGAGAGGAAAAAAAAGAGGAAGAAAACAAAACTTGGCCGATGCAATTGATTTCAACTAGTGTTTCTTTTTTTTCTTTTTTTTTTTCTTTTTTTTTTTTTTTTTTTGATTTACATAACTGAAATCTGCCCAGGAAAAAAATTATCATTTTTCAGAATGCAGGATTTGATTTTTTCCGAGAAGCCTTCTTTTGATATATTCATGGGATTCCTCAAATACCTCTGAGGGTAAAATCTGAAGTGAATTCACTTATCTGAGAAAAAATATACCGCTGATATCATTGCCTAGAGAGCTATTAAGGAAAAACAAATAAATCCCAATAGCAGAATCATTCTGAAGGGGAAAGAAACTCCAGAGACATAGTGTTTTCTTGCACATACAGCATATTAGAAACACAAGTTACCTCAAGGCCTTCAATTGATTTGATTTTTCTGTGGTTGGTTTAACTCAATATTTCAAGGTCCCTTCTTCTTTATTAAGTTCCTCTTTGCTTCTTTATTACGACTTTATTTTGAAATATTATGACGAGAAGCACTATTTTGAGCATCTTATGAATATACAGGAATATATAATAGCATTTGTATTTTCATATGACCTCATTATTCCCTAGGTTAAACTGATCTTTGATGACTCCTCTCCCTTCCACCCTTCCTCCCTCTCTCCCCACATGCCCTTGTCTCACAGACACATCAAATGATTTCAGAGAAACACAACTCAAAACATTAGTTACTCCAGCAAAATAAGTGAAGATATTCAGGGTTCTTGTGAATGGTGTGTGATTGTAATTCATTTATGAGGTGTGAAATCTGGGATCAGCTTCTCCTGAGTAATGCTTTGAGCAACTTAGAGAAGGAAAAGGAGAGAAATGCACTGAAAATTAGTGTTTTTCTTTGCAGGTCTGTGATTCTTAACCGATGGTCTATGACCTAGGCTCAAGATACATCATGCAAAGAGGTGTAGAAGGAAAGTGTCAGCTCCTTTAAGAGTATCTGGTCAAGGACCTTTTTCAGTGCAGCAAAGGAAATAGCAAAGTAGGAAGCCACGAAAAAGAACATAAAGGTACATAAACCTGACTGGCAAAAGGCAAGGGAGGAAGTGATGGGAACCAAACCTGGTCAATCGCACACATTGATGAGGGCACAGGAGACTGTAACAGTGTTTATTCCAGTGAGGTTACCTGATCAGGGACCTTGTAAAAGAAGAAGAAAGGAAACGAGTATACACAGACATGACAAAGCAAAAATGGAGGCAATGACAAGAAACAAACCTCTCCACACTAATTGGTGGGCTATCAAGAAACTACAAGTGCCAATTCCAGGAAGATCAACCCGGACTTTGCAACTGCTAAGGTTGTAAACCAGGGACACCTGGACTGGTGTGGTGGTTCTACCCTGCTGGGCAGCTGAACTCCACCACAACTGCGGTCTCACTCCTCCTCCTCAAAGAAAAAGGGGGAGAAAATATGATGGAAAGGTCTCAAGGGTTGAGATAAGGACAGGGAAATCATTCAACAATTACCATGATGGGCAAAAAAGATTCAGCATGGGGAGATTAATATAATTTATTGCCTATCACTAGCAGACTGAAACAGTGAGAAATTAACTAATATACAAACCTTTCCCGCATCCTCCACCTCTCCCTTCATCCACCCTCTTCTACCTCCACCCCCCCCAAGCAGCGCAGGGGAACGAGGAATGGGGGCTGCGGTCAGTCTCTAATGTTTTGTCTCCGCTGCTCCTTCATGGTCACCCTCTTCCCCTGCTCCACATGGGGTCCCTCCCACGGGATGCCATCCTTCCCAAACTGAGCCTGTGTGGGTTTCCCACAGGCAGCAGCTCTTCAAGAACTGCTCCAACATGGGTTCATAATAGGAGGTTCATCCATCAGGAGCAAACTGCTCCAGCACGGGTCCCCCACGGATGGCAGCTCCCCCCAGACCCCCTGCTCCTGTGTGGGCTCCTCTCCACGGGCTGCAGCTCCAGCCCGGGGCCTGCTCCTGTGCCTCCTGTGCCTCCTGTGGGGGCTCTCCATGGGCTGCAGCCTCCCCCAGGCCACATCCACCTGCTCCACTGCGGGGCTCCTCCACGGGCTGCAGTGTGGAGATCTGCTCCATGTGGGACCCATGGCCTGCAGGGGGACAGCCTGCTCCACCAGGGGCCTCTCCACAAGCCACAGAGAACTTATGCTGTGTGCCTGGAGCACCTCCTGCCCTCCTGCTGCACTGACCTTGGTGTCTGCAGGGCTGGTTCTCACTCCTCCCTCTCTCAGCTGCTGTCCTGCAGCAGATTTCCTCCCCCCTCCTTCCCATGTCTTAAATATGCTCTCAGAAAGGCACAAACAACATAGCTTACTGGCTTTGCAGGTCTCTTTGGAGCTGGCTGAAACTGGCCCTTATCTGACATGGGACATCTGGGCTCCTCACAGAGCACCCCTGCAGCCCCCAGCTACCAAAACCTTGCCACATAAACCCATAGAACTGGAAGGCATGTGGGAACAGGTAGAGCTCTGCACATCTTTGAGAGGGAAGGAAGACCACGGAGGAACAATGAGGTGGGAGACAGAAAAGGGTATAAAAGGGGGTGGTTGAATGGGTATGAAGCATGCATGAGGGATGAGTGTGCAAGTGCTGTGTGTCGTGCTGTGTGGGTGCAGAAGGGTCTAGAACATGGGCAGGGGTGCCAGGTGGGTAGAGTGGCCATGCTTGGGGTGTCCATGAATGTGTGTGTGCTGATGAGCCTGGAGATCTTGAGTGTGTGCTTGCATCAGGGGCCTGCTGTCTCTACTGGCCTAAGACGGGGAAGAGACAGGGCTGTCTATGTTTTACGTGGGTCCTGTGTGTAGGCGCTGTTGAAGGCAGCTTTCTCTGTGGCAGATTGTGTGACTGGCCATGTCACTGCCCCATACGTGTCTGCATGCCTCTGGGACAGATGCTCAGCTTTGCTTCTGCAAAGGGGACAGTGGCAGCCAGGTCTACCTGCCTGGGTAGAGACCCCAGTTTTCTGGGCATCAGGCTGGGCCTCAACAACCAAGCAAGAGGGTCCTGGGCCTGGGCACAAGAGGCTGGAGCAGGCAGTCACAGTCTTAACATCACTGAACATGCCTTGGCTATAACGGTGCCTGAAGTACTTTTCCAATAACTGAGGACTGTCCTAAAACAAAGGTGAATATAAATGAGGTGCTGAAGTGAAATTGCTTCTCATGTCTGAGAAAACATTAAAGGGTGTGCCAAAACTGTGCATTTTTCTGTTTTCTTAGTCTGTTTCTTTGTTTTTAGTTTCACTAGAGTGTTTCTAACAGCCATCCAGGTAGCATCCTTCACAGATTTTCTGAAAAACAACAAAAATAATTAACACTTTTTAGTGCCATTCATTCAGCTTTTATATATGACACTTCTTTACTTTTTGTAAAGTCATTTGCTTAAACTGCTTGTAATATTCTGTAAAATCATCTGTAATAGATGTGGACACTATGCAGAGTCTCTGAGAGAGTCTGCTTGATCAATAAATCAAGACTGGTGATAAACTTTACTGAATGACATTTTCTAATGCATTTTTAAAAGGCTGAAAGCTATCAAAGTGGCTTGAGGATTGCACTATTTGTTCTTATTATTTTTAGAATGTCTCTCAGATTTATAAAGAGATTTTTGTCTCTTAGATTGTTCCATTAATATTTAACAGTTGTATTCTGTGTCAAAGCTATGAGGCATTTTGCAGTTGGCGCAGAGTGTTATGCAATTCCTGCAGAGGTCTCACTTATACAGTACAGGTAGAAGAGGATATTTCTGCCCCTAGAAGCTTAAAAAAATAAAAAATGAAAATTAACTGTGATACCTGATACTCTCCAAGAACCACAATGACAGGGGTAGTAGAAGAACATGTCATGCAGGACTGAGCAAACTGTGTAGGGGAGGTGGTACACAAAGGTCAGCTTCCTCAGGCAAGGTCAGAGCTAAAATAACTTTGCCATTCAGTCTAGCCTTCCTATAGGGATATTCCTGGGGTCAGTTCAAAGGCAGCAGTGCAAATAGTCCTATGCAGAATCCTTCAGTGTTTCACCCTTTACTGCTGGAAGTACAGTCAGCAGCAGGGTGGGTAGCCCTCAGGCTACCAGCTAACCCGGCTTCCCTTGCAGATGATGTCCCCTTGGCAGAGCACAGGGATGAGACCTGTCAGATGTTTGTGCTGTGGCTGCCTGATGCAACTACAGCCTTCTCTGTGTTTCGGATTATGGCTTCTGCTAGTTGGTCATCTCTTAGTGAAGTAAGCCCAGCAGCTGTAATCACTGAGTGGGGTCTGTGCTGCTCTGATGGTTCCAGAGGAAGTCTTTTTATCCTTGCCTCAGCAAGCCTGTTCAGAACTGTTTTTGAAATTGCCTTTGAAGTAGGCAAAGAATCACCTTTTTTAATTTTTTTTTTTAAGCCTTCTCTGCCTATATGCACATGAATTACCCACTAAAATAGTGGGATGGAATAAAATATTCAATGCATACTTCACTGACCAATAAATAAATAAATAAATAAATATAGGACACTGAAATGGGTAAATGCAGCTTAACGTGCAGAACACAACTTTCTTTCAAGGCTGAAGACATTATTGCAGGTTCCTGAAACGGGATCCTAGTGGTGCAACAGGAGGTGCCAATCATGTATTGGTACTTGTTTTGTAACTTTGACACAATATTCCTCACATAAAACAACTGTATAATGATGATAGATAAATAAATAAATAAATAAACCTACAAGTTAGCACTTGTGTTTAGCAGCTGTGTTCAGTAAGTGGTCATATCAAACAGAGGCCATAATTGTCAAACTGGGTGCCTCAATTACACTTTGAGGTGAACCCTTCATTCCCGCCCCTCTCCACTCCCCAACTTCAAGGACATAAGTATAACCAATTTCAGTAGAAATGCAAGTACCTGTACAAAGTACTGGAGATTAAAGTAGCAATATTCTTCTAGAGCACTGAAATAAAAGAATATTGAGATACTTCTTCTAGGCATCTCTTGTAGTTCATGCAGCACAAACCATTTTAGAAACTCAGAATTAGCTTCATTAGAGCAACCTAGGGCAGAGACAGTGTCACAGGTAGATACATTTATATCCTGTATCACCTTGCTTTCATTCTACTTTACCCAGAGAAGCTGTGGATGCCCCATCCCTGGAGGTGTTCAAGGCCGGGTTGGACGGGGCCTTGGCCAAACTGATCTAGTGGGAGGTGTCTGTGCCCATGGCAGGGGGGGTGGACCTGGGTGATCTTTAAAATCCCTTCCAACCTAAGCCATTGCATGACTCTGTGATTTTATGATACTTATCTTTTCTGCACCTATATATCTCAGTGAATGATATATGAGTTTTCACAGTGACAAATCACAAACAAAGGAAAACCACACCTGATTAAGTCAAGACACACTTGTCACATTTTTCATTAAATTCCTTTGTACAATGTGGTCTATTACTTGTCACAGTAGTGTTTGGGAGCTACTCTGGTGGAAAAGGGCACTATCTGTAAGCATGAGCATCCTATCATGCTCTCCATTATTCAGACCCAATCCTATGAGGGTAAAACTTTTCAAAGTATAACTCAGGACTTTTGTCTGTGAAGATAACTACAGAGTGAGAACTTTTTCCAGGATCTGTATTGAAAATTAATGTCTCACTGTACTGATGAAATAGGTAAATATAACAATGCTCTAACATTGCTGATTATATACCACATTTGCTTATATTTTTGTACATTCTTGCCCTTTTTATCTGATTTTGTTTGTTTGTTTGTTAGTAGATTAGAGATGACTGGTTCTTCACTGTAATTTCTAACCCTCCTATCTCTTTCCTATTAGATTTAGGTTTTATTGCGTACTTCTGTTTGTCTTTAGCCTTTTTTTTTTTTTTTTACTTCTGTTTTCTGTTTCTATCCCTTTAGCTATGTTATCCTCATTCTACTTTTAACTCAGTTTTTAACTTTACATATGCCCCTCCACTCACACACTTTTTTTTTTTCCCCCCCCCCGGACAAACACATTTTTTCTTGTGCTTCCTTTTGTCCATCAATTCAAAATTGAACTTGAACACCAAAGAGCTGGAAGCAGTTAAAATACTTTAAGTGTCATACTGTCTATGCCAGGTTTTCTTTTACAGAAACACAAGGAAGAGCATCAGCTGGCAGAGTGGATTACTATCCATTATTGTTGGATGACTCCTCTTAACAAGCGTTTCTTCCTATTGCCTGTTTCTCTAGCTCAGTAAGAGCAACAAACCGTATTCCCCTTATTTCTCCCCCTTTTTCTCACTATGACATCTGTGTCTCATTGCAAGGGGCAGACAGCCCACATACTAGTTTCTTTGTCCATGCAATTGCAAAACTAATGTTGCTTACAGTTCTTGAACATTTGTTGGTTCCTCCGCCCAAGTTTGCCCTCTGAGCCTATTCAACTCTTCCTGTGTGTTACCTGTTCAGTTCTGTTACTAGCATTGTGACCTCTCTCTTTACCCTCCTATTTTTCTCCTCTCCATCTTCCTCTTCTCCATGAGTACTCATGATAGGATGATAGGGAGGATGTGTTATAATCCAATGTCATTTCCTAGTTTATTTCTAGAAGGAGGAGACTATTAACTCCAGATACTCCTTCTCTTCCTGAAGTTTAGCTCTTTGACAATAGGGACTATGAATGGTAGCACCCATCTGAAATCAAGCTTTCCTTCTTACCTTCTCCTTACCCTTCCTACAAATCTAAAAATGATAAATATATAAAGCACTGTCACTCTGGCATGTGCATGCAGTTTCAGTGCTTGTCCTGTGCATCAGTTGCAAGGCCACACAGAAATAAGATGGAAATGCAAATTTGTACAAGGCTTTGAAAACATAAAGTCATATGCAAGCACTAAGTGTGATTAAGATGACTATTAGTGACCCTAAATACTGTGTGATTTTTTTAGGGCAGAACTATGACTAGTTTGACATATCAAAGGGAAGTTAGCCTAGATTTGAAGCTCTGCTTTAACTAAGTCAATTTCACACCTGCTCCCTTTGTCAGTCCATATGTTTGTCATCAATGAAAAATCCCCTCCACAGGAGCATTTGCAGTGAGAATGATTATGACACATTTCATTATCTTCAGTAAATTGGATAGTTCAGTCCTTGAACTGCTGAATACCCCACACAGGTCTTGTCTGCATTGCAGACTTCACTCAGTTCACTCATAATTGAGCTGAACTCATAACATAGAGCACGTGCTTCTAACTCTCTTGTGGAGAGGAATCTTTTCAGCTGTAGTTCAGAGCATACAGGGATTATTTTTTCCCATATCTAAAAAAAGAGTACCATTTTAAGTCAATGGAATTCAACAATTTGAGCAAGTAATTAATAGAAACCCTTATCTTTTTGTGATTTCTTAAGTATAGGTTAAAATTTCTAAAGCTGCACATTGATTATTATTATTATTATTTTAATCCAGAAGATTCTCTTCACTCAATGAATCTATTTCTATTTTACCTTGAAATAATTATTACCTTATTTGTTGCTATTCAGGAATGATAATTACACCTGTCAACATTTTTTACTGTACTACAAAGCGTTTGTCAGTTTAAAACACATCAAGGGCTTCTGTGTAATGAAGCTAAAGGAAGTTGAATCAAAGTAAACAGCCCTTTTCTGAATTTCACTGTTCCTTTTATTTATCAAAGTCCAGAATTCAGTATTTTCAGGGTGTTTCAGAAATTTAGAGTTCTACCTTGGATTACTGCTCACAGTTCCCACCCACTAGTATAGAGAATACAATATGTTTTATTGGTATAGTGAACATTCAATACACACACTTATAAAACATTATGAATTATATATGGAATAATATAAAATATCTTTTTAACAAAAGATTCTTTATGGTACTAATTTTCCTTACAAAATTCATTCCTTCTGAAGTGGAGAATGTCAGTTAAGACAAAAGATTTAAATTTACAGGATCCCATATAAACACATCTCTCACTGATCTTCCAGAGGTGAGCTGGCAGTCTCTGGAGTGTGACCACAATACATAAGGTATGTGTCACCTTGTGACACTTGCTGGATTGATTTCTTCAAGTGTGGTAGTTTGAGGAATACCTATTTTATGGTTCCCAGTGCAGTTTAGAGATGAGAGAGACTTTGAGCTGCCAGGTGCCAAAGGCAGGAGCAGAACTTTAAATTTCAAGTGGACTTTTTCACTGGAATAAACACACTCACAAATTTAAAGGTACCTTCAGGTGGTTATATCTTAGGACAATAGCACAGGCACCTGATTTTTTATAGAAAACAAGATAAAAATGGAGTACTAATTTTTCAGCTGAAGCCAGTGGTTATCAATTATTTCTTGGCTTAAAAATACAGGGTTGGAAGGGGGGCTTGCTTAGGTTTTGATCTTTGTTTCGATTTTTCTTCTCAGTAATATTTAAGAGTTTCTAAACAAGAAGGGTCACAAGGAAGCATCTAATTATTTCGTATCTGTAGAAAATGATTGTTTTAGATTTATAATAAACCCCCTTCTTCTCCCTACTCCCGCAAACACTATATGTAATACAAACACACTAAAGAGACAACTCATATGTTGTGGGATTGCCTAAGTGTCTCAATCACTTTTTAATCAGTAGAATGTTAACCACAGCAATTGATTCATTATGATTCAGATTGGGTCTTGGTTGAGAGAGAGAGGGAAGTGATTTTAGATTTTAATGAGGAAGCCTTCAGCATTTGAAGGGCAACCTGTTTATTACAAGTTCTGCAGTATCATGAACAATGTGAATTAGATTTCAAAAAGAAGGGTTCTTTTCTCAAGCTTCAGTAAGTAAAACAAAGAATGATGCGTCATGTGAAGCCATATTGTCTTGCAAAAAGCACGATTTCTCAGCTAGATCTTGATTTATAAGGCAAGATAAACATGAGTACTTCTATCACCCTTATCACACACACACACAAAACTAAACAGATTACTAGAGAAACTGAAGAAAAACATCAAAAAAAAAAAAGTTGCTTTTGTAGTTTGAAATATGAATGCAGATAGATTCCATTAAATATGTAAATATGTCAGGTCTATTTTTTAGCCCTTCCTCTGCTAGTAAGGCTTACCAGAAAAAAAAAAAAAACATATATATTTAAATACAAACTCCCAGCTATAGCCACCATTCTCAAATATGCTTAGAGAAGCAATGCATGATTAGTGATGATCTATATCACATACGTTATGAAGAAATAAACTAGTTCAAAATATTATGTCTTCAATGACATTTCTTCTGAACAAAGTTCTCAACGCCTTCCTGATTTTTTGAGAGAATGTTAGTTAAAAGATATTAACATTTTGGGGTATAGACATTATTCTCTTCATAGATTTATATTTTCTTTCTGAAAAAGATTAAAAGTAACCAAGCTGTTTTGGAATAATTGCCTTAGGTGACTTGGAAATTAAACTGACATTCACATTTTAAAGAAAAGGTACAGCACTGAAGAAGCTTTCAGGGTGGAGTGTAGCTGCACTACATCGAAGTTCCCTAGGCCTCCAGCCTTAGATGTTAATCACACTGGGGGAACCTGGTATGCTGACTCTTAAGAGGAACAGTAGGGAGCGTGGAATGGAGTGGAGACACTGTGGCTAGGTTCTGTGATAAGATGGGAACTTGATTGTTCTTGTGCACACCGAGACTGATAAGCTGCACATTTGCTAGCCTGAGCCAATGGCCTGTCATGTTTTAGACAAAATGCTGAACTTCAGTGAACTTTTCTCCTTACAATATCATTATAATACCAAAACACACCTCCATCCCAAAAGCTACCTGCCTCCAAGATGTGACCACCCCCCACTGAGCATGTGCTCTGAATTTCTTAGAGCCTATACCTTTAAGTAAAAGCAAGAAAACTTTTCACCAATCGTAACCAAGATATGCATGACTAGAGTCACTCAAGCTCCAGCTAAAAGATAGAAAATAATATAAATTGGCTTAAGAGAGAGGAGATGTTAAGGAAGATACCATTGCAACTTCTGGGATCAGTCGACAGGCTGAACCTCTCCCCCACCCTACCCCACCCCACCCCACCCCCACCTCCACCTCCCCATTGGGACACCTTTGGGCAAGATTTGAACCCTTGGTTATACCAAGTGCCTCCCCATGAAACAAACATTTATAGAGTAGCTTTATACCTTTTAATGCATTTATAGCCAGGCTGTTATTCATGCTTTTGGTATCTGTATGTGCTTTGCAGACAGTGAATTTATCACTGGCAATCCAAAGAGCCTGTGTACCAGTTGCTTTAATAAATTGCACTACTCATTAAATCTAGCCATGATAGTTCTCACTGAACATGACCAAACTCTTCAAGTGTGGCTGTGGTCGTTCATGGAATGTGACTAGATTGAGAGTGTATTACGTTATTTGTGAAGCCATAATCATGATAGTTCAGTACCTTGAATGCAACTGGACTTAAAATAGCTAATTGAGCATCACTCCCAATTACTTTAACCTTTAACACAACAGCTGTAAGAAAGACATAGAATATAATTCATGTGGTGGGGGAGAAAAAAAGAAAAAAAAAGACTGAAAATAAAGTTAGGGAAGACTAAAAGAGAATTATGTCATCAAAGTTGAAATTATGGTATGGAATGGAAAGAGGGAGTATGTGAGATCTATGGGTAAACTACTCCCATGCAAAAGCTATCAACATATCTTAGTTGCCATTATAAAAATGCAGCAGAAGTGGTGCGGAGAACAAAGAATGAAGATTTATTTTTTTAATTTTTTATATATGTACAAAATTGCACTGGAATATAGTGCATTTTAGAATTCCTCAGGTGCATGTCCTTAAATCTTAACAGCTGTAATTTATTCACATCCTATAAGAACTCATCTCTACTGTGAAATCTAAAACATTTGTAAAAGAGTTAGGGTTTTAATTCCTGAAATCTATTACAGATGTACTTCCTAAATGATGTTTGATTATATTTAAACATTACCAGTTAACATTGTAAAGTCATTGTTTAATCATTTTTAATTCATTTGCTAATCTTTGTAATGAAATCTTTGAAACTGGTTATCTGCGAGAAGAGGCCAAACGCCAGCTCCCCACACCTTCCTTTCAGGTAGTTGTAGAGAGCAATGAGGTCTCCCCTGAGCCTCGTCTTCTCCAGACTAAACAACCCCAGTGCCTTCAGCCGCTCCTCATAGGACTTGTGTTCCAGGCCCTTCACCAGCTTCGTAGCCCTTCTCTGGACATGTTCCAGGGCCTCAATGTCTTTCTTGAAGTTAGGGGCCCAAAACTGAACACAAAACTTTATACGTGGCCTCGCCAGACCTGAGTACAGGGGGACGATCACCTCCCTGATCCTGCCAGCTACACTATTCTTTATGTAAGCCAGGATGCTGTTGGCCTTCTTGGCCACCCGGGCACACTGCCAGCTCATGTTCAGGCAAGCATTGACCAACACCTCCAGTTCCTTTTCCTCTGCACAGCTTTTGAGCCACTCTCACCCAAGCCTGTAGCATTGCATGGGGCTATTGTGACCAAAGTGCAGGACCCAGCACTTAGCCGTGTTGAACCTCATCCCACTGGCCTCTGCCCATTGACCCATCCTGTCAGTGTGTTATCAGCATTATTCTCATCCTAAATCTACAACACAGCACCATACCAGCTACTTGAAAGACAGTTATCTCTATTCCAGCTGATACCATGACAGGAGGACACTACTGAATGGCTAAATAAAGTCCCAGGCAATTTGAGAAATATTCACTCCACTGTAAAGGAAGCAGTGAATTAAAATATTACAACTTTTGAGTGGTGACACCATTCTACCTCTGGTCTTCATACACTTTTGTCCACAATACAATGTGATGCAGTAACTTCTAGTAACTTCTTTTTAAATAATACAAAAACTTTCTCTTTCTAAATAATATATAAAATAAAATACCATGTTTTGAAAGAAGTTACCTGTTTTGTTCAACTTGTTTTACATACAGAAAACCTTAGATAGAAATTGACTGTGATTCTTCTTCTTCAAATAATGATTCTTAATATATTTTTTTAATGTATACCTGCAATGTCCAACTCTGTATGCTACCACATTAATTATGCTTCATTATATTTCTTTTTAAATATATATTTGGTAACTGTTCTGCTTTGGAGGAACTGATATACATAAATCCTAACTACTATTTTATGTAAAGAGTCCTGAATTTGAAAATAACATCAGTGTATGGATCCAGTTTTGTATTATGTTACTCTCAAATGGAACAACCAGCTTATTCTGCTGGAAAACAAAAGACTACCTACTGCATAGAAAATCATAGAAAATAGACCTGATAAAATGAGGAAAACAAATTTTCATAAAGATTTGAAATACTTATTTTGCTCCAATGCACAAATTTTGTAAACATTTTATTCAGTTACCAAAAAAAAAAAAAAAAAAGTTATGAAAATACATGAGAAAAAAAGTCCTAAAAAATTGTCATACATTACTTACTTAAAAGGACTTTAATAATGCTAATACATTTAATCCATTATGTAAGTAATGTCAATAATTACATACAAATTTGTTTTGAAGCTTTGTGTGTTTTGTGTTTTTCATTGTTGTTTATTTGTTTTTGAGTATAAACCTTTAGAAGGCAAATGGACTGGGTGGAGTAGAGAGGAGAAAGACAATAGATTTTGTAATTTCAGACACAGCTAAGATGAAATCAAATGTATCAGTGAAAACATGTCATACCCATAATAGGAAAAAAAAAAAAAAAAGAAAAAAGAAAAAGTTGCTAAAACTTATTTCAGGATTCTTTTTCAGGTAGAGTTGAGGACAGTTACAGATATTTACGTATCTATTGTACTTAATAGTTAGACCCTGTTGAGTACTTAAAATTAAACAAATCTTGTATCTTCGGAATTTTTATCTCATTAGCAGAAGGAGCTTGTCTTCCGTGTATGGGTTTGTCTTTGCTGGCAGGGGTTTGCTAATGAAGGAGGCAGGTATTTCCCTGCAGTCCATGGGGAACCCAGGCTACAAGAGGCTCTCTTGACAAGAACTGCAGATGGTGGAACCTGCTGAAGCAGTTTTCTCCAGAAGGACTGAAGTCCATGGAGGGAATCCAAATGGAGCAAGAGAAAAGACTGAGGAGAAATGAACTGCAGAGGTGAACTGTTATGGACTTACCACGACACCCTATTACCTATCCCCCTGTGCTGCTCATGGGTAGAAGTAATGGGAATGAAGGAGTGAAGTGGAGCCTTAAAAAAGAAGGCATTGGGGTTGGAAGGAAGGCCAGTGTTTTCGTTTTGGCCTTGCTTCTCATCAACATATTTTATTTTAATCATCATAAATAAACAAACAAATAAATAAAAAATCCCCAAGATAAGTTTGGTTTGTACATGGTAGTAATCGGTAAGTGATTCCACTGTCTTCATTTTAACAGACAAGCTTTTTCATCTTGCTTTCTGCCCGCATTCTGTTGAGGAAGTGGAGTGAGAGAGCAGTTGGGTGGGCCTCCAGCAGGCAGCCAAGGTCAACCCATCACAGAGAAGTCCACAGAGCAGTGCTTAAGGAAGTATCTTCTTCACATGTTTTTATGTGAAAAGTATGAGTAAAAGCTAAAGTATGAGTTCGAAAAGGGTGGACTTATGATGACTATTCATTAAGTGATATCTTTGATAATGGTTCAGATGAAGAAGGATAAGCTATCTTTCGTATGCATGTGTACGTGCAGGTATGTGAGTTCATTTCTGTTTGCAAAGAAACTAAGAGGCAGAAAAGAGCAACCAAGTGATATAAAACAATAAACCATAAAATTCACTATGAAAAGAAATAATGTTAGACATGTCTGAGGAACATTAAGCTGAAATAAGCAGATTTAATTAAGGGAAGAAAGGAAGTGTGCAAATTCCATTGATCATATTGAACAAATTAAGAATCTAGGGATGTGGTGGGTAAAATGTGAATACTTTGTCATAGGACTTGCTGGAGCGATAAGATTTCTTAATAAAACAAGAGAACTACTCTAAAACTACTACTCTAGAACTACTCTAAAACAAGAGAATAAAATCTGAAGGACAGTTCCCCAGCCACAAATAACAACAAAGTAAGTGATAACACTTTAAATACACTGTGTACCATTCTAGTTGCCATGTTGCAGTCACAATATAGAAATAAAAAGAGCAATGCATTAGTATATACTAGGAAGTCTCATCAAGAGATTCTATTTCTTAGAAAAAAAATAAAAAGGAAACAGATCTATAAGAAGTCTTTGATGCAGCCCAGGCCAACTGCATCCTGGTCTGTATCAAAAGAGGAGTGGCCAGCAGGTCAAGGGAGGTGATTGTCCACCTTTACTCTGCTCTCCTGAGGTGCCACTTGGAGTCCTGCACCCAGTCTGGGGCCCTCACCACAGAAATAATGTGAATCTGTTCGAGTGGGTCCAGAGGAGGGTGACAAAGTTGATCAGAGGGCTGAAGCGCTTCACCTGTGAAGAAAGGCTGAGAAAGCTGGGGGATGATTAGCCTGAAAAGAGAAGGCTCCAGGGTGACCTTATTGTAGCTTTTCAATACTTAAAGGGGTCTTACAAAAAAGATGGAGAACAAATTTTTGCTTGGGCAGATAATGATAGGGAGAATGGTTTTAAATTAAAAGAGGGAAGATTTAGATTAGATGTCAGGAAGAAATTTTTCACTCAGAGGGTGGTGAGGCACAGGAACAGGTTGCCCAGAGAAGCTGTGGAAGCCCCATCCCTGGAAGTGTTCAAGGCAATGTTGGATGGGGCTTTGGGCAACTTGGTCTGGTGGAAGGTGTCCGTATCCATGCCAGGGGGGTTGAAACTAGATGATCTTCAAAGTCCAACACAAGCCGTTCTATCATTCTGTGAAATTCAGAGTAACATTTGAAAAAATCTATGGGTATGGTAACTTCTATAAGAGCCAGAAATGTGTCTTTTGGTTATCAATAAATCTCTATTTATGCATGTGGTTTTTTTGTCCTCCTCTGAAGATTTACATCATCTGAAGCTCTTCCTCAAAGAAGCTGTGGCTGACTCAGTTTAAGCGTGCAAATGAGAAGAAAGAAGAATACCAATTTCAATATTGAAGAATATATGTAGTTTGATAGGCAGAGACTGAGTTAAAGGAATTAATTCATAAGGTTACAACGCATAGGAAAGATAGTACTAAGCTTGCAATACATTATTTTATAATCATCAAAAGTTGTAATTAATATCAGCTATCAAAACTGTATTTTTTTAATTATTATTTTATTTTACTTTTTTCCCTAGGAGATTTTAATCCTTGTCTTTGCAAGGGCAGTTTTGATTCTTATTTCAAAAAATCCTGGCAAAACGTATTTTTGCCTCTCTGAAGCCATTTAAATCTTTAGCAACATCTTCACAGGTACCTCATTCAATAAACAGTGAAAATGATAATTTTTCAAGGATTTTAATGGCAAGAGGTGGAATATGATTGAATATAAGGATGATTTCAGAAGTGTGATTCTCTATATCATGAGACAATGCTTGAAAAGGATACCAAGCTTCTCCTACATAACCAAAATATGTAACCAAATGAACTGTTAAAAAGTCACTTATTGAAAAGCAGAGTTGCAGTTTTTCCAACCAAACAATGACATTTTGAAAGGCTATCTACAAAATTAAGCATTGTATACTTAATGCGGATACATAATTGTGTGACTACAACATTTTTTGTTTGCTTGCTGCTAGTGAGAGCAGGAGACCCTTAAAATGGATACTCAGAAGAAAACCTAAGGCCAAAAAAAAAAAAACAAATTCTGTCAGGCTTCAATATAATGCTGATATACCATTGATATTGCTGATTTGGCCGAGTACCAACTTGTTCATGACCAACAGTGATATCTTTGCAAAGTATTGTACAGTAGCATTTAAACTTAGTACCTGGAAGCAGTCAGCAGGGTACCAGTTGACCAAAGGTAAATCACACCTGACACATCTGATTGCTTTATATGCTGAAATGCTGGGATTTGGGGTGGCGGAATGAGGGAAGAGCAGTGGGTTGCATTTACCTTGATTTTAGCAAGGTTTTCAACACTGTCTCTCAGAGTATTCTTGTATCCAAGTTAAGACATTACAGTCTGGATGGATGGACAACTAGATAAAAGAACAGCTTGCATAGTAAAGTTCAGAAGGTAGCAATGAACAGGTCAACAGGTAGAGTACCCCAGAGGTCTATCCTGGGACTGTCCTGTGTGAAGACTATCAGTAACCTGAAGGATGTTATGGAACTCACTCTTATCAATACTGCAGATGACAACAAGCTGGGGGAACTAGTCAATACACTAGAGGGCAGGACTGCCATCCAGAATGACTGAGGCCTAGAGAAATCTTGTGGAACTGAACAAATGCCAAGTTTCCCCCTGGGACAGACAAGCCTGCCAGAGTTCAAGAAGCATTTGGACAACGCCCTCAGACACGTGATCTGATTTTTTAATTTTTCTTATTTTGGGTGGTCCTTTGGGGACCCAGGAGTTGAATTTGATGATCCTTGTGGGTCCTTTACAACTCAGATATTCTATGATTCTAAACTTCTGCAATGACATGGGCTGGGAAGTACAGATCTGCAGGAAAGGTCCTGGGCGATCTGGTGAGCAATGAGCTAAGAATGTTCCAGCTTTGTGCTCTCACAGCAAGGATAGCCATCAGCATGAAGAGGAGCACTGCCAGCAAATCACAGGCAGGGGGTTTTCCTCTCTACACAAAACACATTAGACAACATCTTGAGTACAGCATCCTATCTTGAGCCCTCCTGATATAAGAAAGACATTGTAAAGCTGGAACGAGTTTGGAATTGGGCCCTCAGGCTCGGGCTTGTGCATCTGCCCTGTGAAGAGATGATGGGGGACCAGAACTGGCTCAGCCTGGAGAAGGGACAACTTCAGGGCCACATAGCTGCATCTCTCCAGTATGGTAGGTTGTCAGGAAGACAAAGTCAGGTTCTTCATGGCTGTGCATGGTAGGTTAACAAGAGACACTGGGCATAAACGGAAACAAGAAAACTGTTTCTCCATGAAAGCAGCCAAGGTGCCCAGAAAGACTGTGCACTCTCTGTCCTTGGAGGTTTTCAAAACCTGTCTGGTTTAAAAAAAGCCCCAAGCAAGCTGGTCTGACATCAGAGATGGCCTGGCTCTGAGCAACCAGTGGACTAAATGTTTCTTGAACATGAATTACACTCACCTTCTATGACTATGACAAAAAGCCAGGACATATTCATTGCAGATTGGTCTATTAGGTTATATAGCATTTACCACAGATAAAATTCTGGACACCCCACTTCTGGAACATTTTACTATATTATAAGGTTCTGCCCTTTAAAGAAAGCGTCTCATTTTCAAGCTGTATTCTCCTGAAACCCTTTTGAAAAGTGCATTTCAGGTCTCTTTTTGTGCACTAAGCATGAAAGATAGCTTTTATTTAATTTTAGCACTCAGTGAGCTTCATGCAGTTCTTATCACAGGCTTAAAAATAATGGAAGCAGGCTTAATCTAAAGGTAATTTATTGTTTATGGAATTCTGTTAGCTGTTGTTAGCCTGCCTTCACTGAGCTTAAAAGGGGATAGTCAATGCATTTCAAATTATACAGGGAAAAAAGAAAAGAGAAAAAAGAAAATAAAATAAAAGAAATGAAAAAAGATAAGAAAAGAAAAGAAAAGAAAAGAAATGAAAAGAAATGAAAAGAAAAGAAATGAAAAGAAATGAAAAGAAATGAAAAGATATGAAAAGAAATGAAAAGAAATGAAATGAAATGAAAAGAAATGAAAAGAAATGAAAAGATATGAAAAGAAATGAAAAGAACTGAAAAGAAAAGAAAAGAAAAGAAAAGAAAAGAAAAGAAAAGAAAAGAAAAAAGAAAAGAAAAGAAAAGAAAAGAAAAGAAAAATGAAAAGACAAAAGAAAAGACAAAAGAAAAGAAAAGAAAAGAAAAGAAAAGAAAAGAAAAGAAAAGAAAAGAAAAGAAAAGAAAAGAAAAGAAAAGAAAAGAAAAGAAAAGAAAAGAAGAAAAGAAGAAAAAGGGATATAGATAGTCCGGTAAATCAGTGCAGAAGCTTTTATTCTTTGCATCAGCCTCTCTGGATTGCAGATTTATTCCTTTGAGAGTAACTTGTCTCAAATACATTTCATTCTTTATGAAATATTTTTCTTATTTATGGCTGTAAATCTCATCTTCAAAATAAAATCATACAACATTGCTTTAGCTTTAAAACAAATCAGTACTTTTTAAATAATATGTTCATTTGTGATTTGGATCATATGAACTATAAGAACTAAATTAACAATGTTTTATTCCTATTCTAAGCAATTCTTGACTTTTTTTTTTTTTCTATAGCACAGATAAGTATGAACTTATGACTTAAAATATGACGAAGTACAGAATATTTAAAGCTTTTATAACAAAGTATTCATTTTAACAAGGAATTGGAAAAAAATAGCTGTTTGCCTATCTTAGACAATACTCTTTGGTGTTTTGTGTACCAAATACCAGCTGTAAACATGAAATGACTCTGCCTATAAAATAAAAATGGCTCCCTAGATCTCTGTGGAGATTCTGCACCTGCCCTGGGCATTGTAACAATTTTCATAAAGACTGAGGTTTTGGTATCTCCTTGGATCTTCTCTTTGTATCAATCTATTTCTCCTTCCACACTGCACATGGACTATTTCTTCCATGTTCAGTGTTGCTGTTTTTACACTTTGTGCAAATTATTTGACTCATTCTAGCATAAGGGTGAAAAGGAAATACACATCCTGAAGTGAGACTGAAAAATAAATACTTTATTTAAAGCTGCATATATATCTGTATCTCTATATCTCTATCTATCTGCATTTTCTAGGCCATTGTATGGTTTTAAGACAATGTCTTATACTTTTTAAAAGGATAATGGAATTTCTTGATCACGAGATCATCCCAATAAAAGAGGTAACCTGGCTTGACTTCTTAATATTTATTTCTGTAAGGTGTTTTGTTGTTGTTTGTTTGTTTTTGACTATGTTTTCATGTCTTCTCTCCAAACCGCGAAAATAAAGGTATCCAATCACATTGAACATGCACCACCCACCCTGTATAAACAGCATGCATGTTATAGACGGATCTGATCTTACTGACATTAGGTCATCTGGCTTGGGTATCAGTGAGCATGGTTTTGTATGCAATTGAGGTTATTCTCATAATTTTTGAAAATGAACAGCTGTTGACATATGGTATATGTTGACATCAATCAAAAGAATAGTATCCACAGGAGCTACTATTATGCAATCTGCTCTTAATACACCATGCATGATAATGTACCATGCCTGAATAGTATCACATTCAAACTTTCCTGGCACATTTACAGTTTGTTGTTCTACCTGATCCTTCTCAGGGCTGTTATTAATGATGGTATCATTACAGTCTTGAGTGAGGACTGGCTTTGCTGGTGTCATTTTTAAGAAATAATCTTCTAGGAACTCATAGGACCTTCCACTACCTACCACATTCGTAGGTAAGAACAACTACCTTTGTAATCTGTTTTAACAGGTATTCTTAAACCTTTAGTGAATTATCAAGTGAAATACTTAGCTGTTTACGAAAAGTATGCAGTTATAAAGTAGACCTCAGTCAAAAATAATAGACAATTTTCTATATGTGCAGGCCCCTTTCAAGTAGGTATATACAAGACTCTATTTTCTCATCCTTTAGTTTTTGCAGCATAATGAGACAAGATGTATAAGCAGAACTAAAACAAGTCATCATAACCTGGAACTGAGAAAAAGACTGCCAAAATCCAAAGTGGGTGTGATTCTGCATTCCATCTATAATCTTAAAAGAGTAAGTAGCATGTTTACTGTGTTCAAGATCTTTGTAAACAGGGAACAACACAGGGTTTAAAACTGTTCATAAGCAGAATGAAGGACTATTTATTGTTTTTACTAATTAATGGAAATCAATAGTATGTTTATAACAGCATTGCTTTTTCAACAAGAATTTGAAGTGGAATTTTGTGTATGTATTATGTTATAAAGTAGAGTTTTACATTTTATATATATCATATATATATTATTTATATTTAGAACTGAATGAATTACATTGAAGTTAATTCTTCAGTGGCTTGTTTTACACAGTTCATGATTGCAGCGTGAGGTGCTAAACTCTTCTCCAATAACATAGCTAAATTCTTTAATAGAAAATAAGTGGTTTAGTGATCTCTGTTTAGAAAAACAAAACCAAAAAAACAACCACCAACAAAAAAACAGGTCTTGTCCCTCTAAGTGTAAATGCTCAAATTCGGCAATTCCATGTCTGTATTTCCTGTATGCCTTTCCTAAATGCCAACCACGTGTGAGCATTCATTTTGCTTATAATAGGACAGTCCCGTGTGTAGGCCTTGTGGGGATTCCCGAACTAGAAGGTCAAATTGTCATGGTGTTTTGGCCTGCTACTACTTAAAGTGGTTATTGATGGTTTTCATCACTGCTCTGAGTGTCCAGACTCGTTGGGATCAATGAGTCAGAAGGTCAGACTGTTGCATTGTTTTGGCAAGGTACAATTCCTAGTAGCTTCTGATGATTTCTACCGTTCATACTTGGAGTCTCTAACTACTGAAATAGTTTGTCAAATTGTGAAGGTCATCCTGTCAGAAAGTGCTTACGATTTCATAATTTCTGTACTTCATTGCAAGGCTTTTCCCTTGTGCCTAGATAAACTTGAACATCAGTACAATCACTGAGCTTTGGAAAATGCTTTCTTTAGTGTCTCCTAAAAGCATCTATGATCAAAAGAGAAAGGTTGTTGTATGAAATGATTACGTTTGTTCTAGCCCTCATTCCTGGTTAATGCCTTGTGAGAATGGATTCATTTTGTTCTATCTTCTGTCCTCATTAGAGTTTGCCAATTGGGAAAGGAAACTGGGAAACAAGTATATTTTAGCCTTTAAGTTACATGAAAAAGGTCACAGGCAAGTGGTTTCATAATGTATGTCAAACAGCTGAAGATAAATATATGCCAAGGTTCTTTAAAATCATGTACTTAGTGTTCAAATCACTATGGGTCCGATTTTCAGATGCTGACCTTTTCTAGCAAGAAAACATAACTCAGTACATTTGAGACATGCAAAAGACTAAATGGAAAAACCAAAAGAAAGAAAGAAAATATTAAAAGAAGATTGGGTGTGTAGGAGAGATATAAGGTCACAAAAATATACATGTAACTGGAAAAAATATTTATTTTAAAATAATATAAAAGATTTATAATATATTAAGACATTGCTAGATATTGCTGTTTTACATGATTGTAAATGACATGACAGTTGCATGATTTCCCTTACAAATTTAACAGTTTGCACAACATAACATTTTTTTTTAATTAGAGATGCCAACCACTATTGATATACAGTAAGAAAATAATAAACAAGGAAAAATATATTAATTATAAATTAGGATGGCCATTAGAACCATTCACTTCATTTGGCTTGCGAGTTAGAAAGCATGAAGAAAATAAACAAACATTTCTCTGGATTGAGCAAGACTTGTTTCAGGTTGGATTCTCTTGTAGACATAGTCCTTTATTCCTATCCAGCATACTTATTCATAACATAAGTGGTTGAACTGAAAGCTTAAATAAAAAGCATGTGACAGAGACCATGAATAGCAACAGCAAAAAATAGTTTAACTAAAGTGTTTATTGTTTAACTAAAGCCTCCTACATGATCTGTTCAGGTTTACTATTCCCAGTGAAATAAAAAGATTTTGTGAATTTAAGATGAATATTTTTTGCCAGAAAATTAAAGAAAAACAACAACAACAACAAAAAAAAACCACATTAACAACAGCGGCAATGGACATTTTATGGAGTTTCAAGAAGAGCTGGAATGGAGGACGTACTGAAGGATGGAAAGTGCAAACACTAGAGAGTTCTGGGTGATATAATAGTTATGGTAATACAGTGAAAATTGTTGGTAATGATGATAATTATAATAATGCAGATAATGCAGATAATTATAATAATGCAGAAAAGACAATACTGTGCATTAAATAAATAAATAAAAAGATTAACTAGTATTTCAAGTAATAATAATAACATCAAAAACTCTATCACCTTCTTTACGAAAAGATGCTTGGCCTGTCCAAGAGACCACAAAGCAAAAAGATAGCCCAGAAACTTTAACTCAGGCCATCCAAAATGAAATCTCACACTGAACTCAACAAGAGCTGTTATCTCATATGAGAACTAAATGAACACTGAATTTTGGCCTTGATTTTATGTATAACATACCTTCGGGAAAGATACAACTCTGCTCACCGTTTTCAGTATAAAACACAGACATTGGAAAGAGAACCACTGACCAAACTGATCTGCATTTCATTTCTTGCACAAAAATTTTGCATAATGAAGTGATGGAAATCCCTGAAAACAGCTGTGCTACCAGACTGAACCAAGGTTGTTTCCTGCTGTAATACAAATGACAAATTAATGTAGCCCCTCAGAGAAGCATACTGAAATATATCTAAAATACAGACACCGCTTTCTGTAACCTTCTAAAGTGAGACCCTGGAATAAATAAAATAAGACAGGGAAAGCAAGATCAAAGTTTTTGCCTTCTCTGGGTACCTTTACTCACCTTCCACAAGGACTGGAACTCATAAGACAGTGAGCTGATCACACCCTAAATTCCTTCCTGTGCTCTTCTGACACACTGTAGTTTCACAACACAGGGTTGTGCCTAAATGCTATGACTCTGTATTTCTCTTCTACCAGACTGCCAAAGTGTTTGCAGTTTCTTCCTGGTATCATTATGAATTTTCCATAGTTTTTGAGAGTTGTAATTTCTTGCTTGAATATGACTAAGTTGTGTGTTGTAATTCAGCTCTGGGGCCCCCAGCACATGAAGGACATGGACATATCAGAATGAGTCCAGAGGAGGGCCACAAAAATGATCAAAGAGGCTAAGAGAGCTGGGGATGTTCAGCCTGGAGGAAGAAGGCTGCAGGGAGACCTTATAGTGGTCCTCAGTAACTAAACGTGGCCTACAAGAAAGCAGAAGATGTGCTATTTGTCAGGGAGTGTAGTGATAGGACAAAGAGTAATGGCTTTAAACTAAAAAAAAAAAAAAAAAAAAAAAAAGTAGATTTAGATTAGATATTAGGAAGAAATTCTTATTAGGAAGAAATTCTTTACTCTGAGGGTGGTGAGGCACTGGAACAGGCTGCCCAGAGAAGTTGTGGTTACCCCATCCCTGGAAGTGTTCAAGGCCAGGTTGGATGGGGCTTTGAGCAACCAGGTCTGGTGGGAGGCATCCCTACCCATAGCAGGGAGTTTGGAATTAGATGATCTTTAAGGTCCCTTCCAACCCAAACCATTCTATGATTCTATGATTAGAGAACTGCTCAGATGGACAAAGGAAAAATCCACATATTAATCAGCATGTAAAGCTCAGTTGCATAGCTGTAGAGTGATAAACAGTTACTGAGGTGTTACCTGAGTGGGTTTTGTCTGGAAACCAAATAGGCTGTTGTTGGCTGGTTGGTTGGTTGGCAGTTGATTGGTTTTCTAGACAGCTCCTCTGTTTCTTCATTGACCTACACACGGATTTGGGTGCTATAGATTATAATAGCTATCTGCAGTGGGACCATGCAAATGCAAAGAGATTCATCAGTATGCAAATTTTATACACTCTGGCTCATTTTTAACAGTTGATACAGGTTGTCCTATTTTCTATGTAATATCAGAATTTCAAAGACCATATTTCTGCTGTTGAATTGTATGCCAGAAATCATAACCAGAGCAGCAGGAGTATATAGCAGAAGTTGGCAGCTCTAATCCTGCTTATTTCAGGAAACTGGAAAGTTTGATACCCTAATATGCATAATATGCACCATAGTGCAAAGTTAGATACTTGTATCTTGTGATTAGAAAATGGTACCCATGAAGCAATTTCTCTGTCTACGTTCATTGACCCTATCAAGAAATAAAGTGAAAGGATGTATAATAAAAAAAAATAAAAAATAAAAAAAGTGTGGTAATCTTATACAATATGTTTTATTTAGATTCTGTATTTAATTCCTTCTGCTTCCCTACACTTCAGACTTGTCTTCTCAGTGCATACTGAAGAGACTGGCATGTGTTATGTATAGCAGATGGACGTGCCGTGGCATACACAGATTCTCAGAGCACTTCTGGCACACACTTTATGCTGAATTTGCTAGCTAGCGAGGACTCCAGCAGCAGCTGCTTCACAGAAAATGTTGTTCACTGTCACTGTATTAAAAATAATTAGGCCAGGATGAATCAGTGAAACCAAAGAAGAAATGAAACAACCTTAGATCAAGCTAGATTCATTTTATTAATACATATTTCTAGACCTTGATTGTTTTTCATTTTAACTGGAAGATTTGTTATTGACAGGAAGAAAATCAGTTCTCATCCAGAATCCTCTACTAAAGTACTGACTCAACAACTTATTCTCTTTGGAAACAGCTGTAGCAGCCCTGGTAAATTTTGCCCATGTTGGGAGGGCAGTCTCAAGCAAACTCCACTGGTAGATGCACATAACTTTTCTCATTGCTGTATCTTGTCTGTACTGAGGATTTATTATTATTATTATTTTCTCTTTTTCAGTGTAGGCTAGCCCTAAGTGGTTAAGCTTAGCAGACCTTGTCTTCCTTTCTTCTGTGTAGTAGAAGTACTGATTTTAATCTCACTCTGTTTTTCCTTGGCATTGTTAATATGATCACAAGATCAAGGTTTGTTCATATACATACATCCTTAATGAACAAGAAAGCAAAAATAGGTGGTTACTATAAGGGGTCTTTCTTGTTAAATAGCTGGCCAGTGTGGAACAGAATAAAAAGGCTTCCTTCATAAAGAACACTAACTCATTTTATTAGTCCAATATTTTTTGAAGGTAGAGTGAACAAACTGTGGACAGGTAAGAAAATTTCTTCCCTTCATCCTTTTCTTCCTTACATGCTTTAACAGCAATCTAGTTCTCTCAATAGATTGTAGCACTTGTTTGGTGATAAACTCTCATGGTTTTGGCTGGGATAGAGTTAATTTTCTTCAGAGAGGCTCACACAATGCTGTGGTTTGGATTTTTGATGAAAATACTGGTGATAACACACCAATGTTTCAGTTGCCGCAGAGCAGTGCTTATACAGAGCCGAGGCCTTTTCTGCTTCTTGTGCTGCCCAGCCAGCAAGGAGGCTGGGGGTGCACCAGGAGCTGGGAGGGGACACAGCCAGGACAGCTGGCCCAGGCTGTCCAAAGGGATGTCCCACACCATATGGTGTCATGGTCAGTAATAAGATCTGGGGCAAAGGAGAAGGAGAGCCAGGGACGCTGGGAGTGATGTTATTTGTCTTCTAAAGAAACCATGATGCATGATGGTCCCTGCTTTCCTGGAAGTGGCTGAACACCTGCCTGCTGATAGAAAGTAGTGAACAAACTCCTTGTTTTGTTTTGGTTGTATGCAAGGCTTTTGCTTTACCTGTTAAACTGTCTTTATCCCAACCCACGAGTTCTTGCACTTTTACCTTTCTGATTTTCTCCCCCATCCCACCTGGGAGGAGTGAGTAAATGGCTGTGTGGGGCTCAGCTGCCTGGTGGGGTTAAGCCACAACATAGACAAAGGTGGTACCTGATGTTAAAATTTCATCATTAGATGTAATATACCCTTGTGTACTACACTTGCAGTTCATTCCCACTGTAATTCCTCATTTGCAACGTCAGGATTTGATCCTCAGTTTAAGTCCCTGCTACATTGATAATTTTCTAGATGATTAGCAGTCATGTAGAGTCTTATTGACAGTAAATCGTAATAACAGATCATGTCCACAGCTTTTCCTTTAAACCTTGTCTTTTTTTTAAGATTTATTAAAAATGGGCTAAACATGATTGCTCTGGTGCTTGTTGAATAATATCTCCTCATTAACTACATGCATTTCAGGTTTAATTTCATACTGAATACCAATAGCCCAAAAATTAACAAAGAAAATGACAAAGTAAGTACCTTGAGTTTAAGGCTAAAAGTAAGCACCCCAGCATTTCAGCATTAAAATTACTGTTATTAGTAGTAGTTGTTGCTGTAGTTGCTCAGGGGTCTTTCTTTGACTTCTCCAGTTAATACAATTGCAGGCTTACTTGTAGAACTACTGACTGCCAAGCATGCGAAAGGGTATTTAATGCAACTGACATTCTCTTCTGCTCTCCCATGACAGGATTAAGCTTGTAGTTCTTATTGGAAGTTGACCTATTCACCTCACCCTTATTTATGCACAGCATGTGCTGTTTCCTATGTAAAGATCTGCAAGAAAGTCTTGTTCTTTACCATGGAAAATAGCAAATGAAAAATCCCACTGCATAGATTTGTCTTTGTGGAGCCTACTTGTACTATAATTCTGTACATAACAGTATCTCAGGATTTGACCTTATGCATTTATATATATATATATATATATGTATTTGTTTTGTGTTATGTTGAGGATGCTTCACATCATATATACTTTCCCCAATGGAATATGTACATTTGGTATGTTTCTTTTCTAATACAAGGGAATGGGTAAGAACCAGATTATTGATTTACATTAGAGCACTATAAAAATAGTTTCTGAGCTGTACAGTACACCTTATATATTTTCATTCTCTACTTCATTTATGAACACAGATTTCCTTTGCAGATGACTCTCCACTTTAATGATTTGCCAATATTTTGCCTTCTTGTTGACCCCTACCTTATGTGAAATTCTAAGCTGTCATAGTATTAACTTTTTTCTAATATTAAGATCTGTTCATTTGCCACTGATTACTGGGCTGCCTATATGCAAAGTTACACAGAAGAACTAATGTTGAGCAGAATGAGTTACTGCATGAATGAGTTACCTGCATGAGCAGAATGCGTTATTTCTCACCTAAATTAACACAATCATTGAAAACACATTAGCACAAAGACCAAGAGGTGAAAGCAGACGGTTCAGTAAAACTTAGTAAAGCAATAATTTGATTTACCGACCCACCTGAGTGAACAGCTGTAGATTACGGAGAAGCAAGAGGAAGCAGATACATGCAGCCTGGGAATTGTGTGAAAGAAAAAAAAGTATATATATTAACACTCATTAAAAGCAAACTGATCTCTGTAGTCAAAGAACAAGTAAGATCTCCTTATCATTATCAAGATCACTTTTCTTTATATTATATTTATATAGCAAAGCTTTGACTTTCTTCATTGGTCATTCTTTTTGGCAGAATGCAGAATGGTACCACAGGTGAGGTAACTCACACTTTGTCAGTTTGCTCCTTCTGATTTTTTTTCTGGGTCTGGATCACACAGCTGCATTTCAGGAACTATTGCAACAGTTCTAGTAATCACATTTTCCACTGTCTTGCAGTGCTAACTTTGTTAACTAGTGTACAACTACGCTAGTAATGTATCATTCTGACACTGTTGACAAGATTAGGCAAAGTGCTTGGAAGACAATAGTAGGTGTCTGCCTTCCCTTCCATAGCAACGTATTCAGAGTTTAAAGAAAGCTTTATGCACAAGATTTATGCCATATAACAAAGTAGACTCTCTTTTCCTTGGAGTTCTGTAAGCACAGCTAAGTGCAGAAGCATTAAAGATAAGGAAAAATACAGTTAGATTGCCCCAAGTGTAATAACAGCTACATCTCTCAAGAAATAAATTACCCAAGTGACATGGCAGTCTATAGGAAATAAATAGGAGAAAATATATATCAGTAAATCATCAGAATTTCAAATGGCATTATGCTGCATGTCTAGCTGAAACAAAAGTTAGAGTAGTAGCTGACACACTACTTCTTTATCCACCCTCATTGTCAGCTGGTGCCAAAATGATATTTTCTTGTTTTTGTTTTTTTTTTAACAGGAAAGCAGTCCATCTTGTGGCAGTAGAGTGACTTAGTGAAAGGATAGATATTAGTAAGGATGGAGTAGGGAAGCAGTTTTATTCCTAGCTCTGCAACAGGCTTCCTGTGTGACCTTGGACAAATGCCTTGACTGTTTCATGTCTCAGAATGTCCATCAGAATTCCTATCTGTGACCTGCAGATGATTACGGTAAATACTGTCCAGCCTGGCAATGTCACCCACAGTTAAGTTTAATTTCAATACGAGTGTTTGTAGATTTTAAAGCTTTTCCAGATTTTTGTTGATTTCTATTTTTTTTAATTTCTAATTTAAAATTTTGTAATTTATTTATTTGTAATTTTAAAAAATCTCCAGAAATCTTTAGTCTTTCAACTAAAATCACAGACAATAGGTCTATACCTCATTTCATGTAAATCAATGTAATGTTACTGATTTTAATGTTGCTATATAAATATAAAGTTGCTGGGGATCTAGAAAAATTCCATTGATGTAATTCAAAATAGTAATTCAAAATGGTCCATAAAAACAAAATGACAACTTTCAATAGGAAATATTTAATGAAAAGCAATAATCTGATACACACTTACCTTTACAGATGAAAATAAATAAATAAATAAAACCAAGTCTTGTTCTCAAGAATTTATCTTTTAAGTCATCTCTGTAGAAATGCTTTTAAAGTATCTATGCAGTGAATGACTCCAACAAAATAATATTTTTTTCTCATAACTCTCTAGTTTTTTAATGCCTGTTGCTTAATAAAAAATGCCTGGGAACTCATGAGTACTTCGCCAAATTCATCAATAGTCCTATCATATCCGTAGAGGAAAATAAAAAGAAAATGCAGTGGTATCATCTACTTAGAAACCAGCTGCTCCAGTTGAGGGTACATATTAAAGCTGCAGCCAATATTTTGAACTTTAACCTCTAGGTTAGAATCTTATCAAATTTGATTTTATGATCTTTCTGAGAAAATATTGCAAATGCTCCAGCTTGGGCTAAATGGCATCATCAGAATTTTCCTCTCACTAAGTGGCCTCAGCATGTCACTTGTATCCTGAAGGGAATAGACTGGCTCCCTGTCAAACATCAAACTGATTTTCAAATTGCTTTGATGGCTTATAAGGCAGTGCAGTTTGAGAAGTGTGTATTTATCAGAATTGCTTTCTCTGCATGAGCCCAGTCTCTCTTTGAGATCATAAAAAGCAAAGTAAATTGGCAACTCTGGAATGTACAGTGGGGTAAAAACTCAGGAACTCAGGATTCAGCTGTTTTACAACTCAAATATGTAACTGATTCTCTGACCACAGTCTGTAATGTGACTTGATCCATACATATTTATGTAGCATTTCGGACAGCTGTAAATGGTGAGTAGCATTTCTTTGTCTGTACGTCTATATTATCATCTAGATCAGGGCACAAGAACTGCCCCTGCAATATACTTTTAAGGAAAGGAATTTGGTCTGAAGGACACCTCATAGATGAAAAGGAAAGGACTGGCTACTGTTTGTGTGGGAGTTTCTATAGGTGGAGTTGACCTATGAATGTGCAGAGGATTTGTCATGTCAGCTATGACCACTGAACATGCTATGCAGAGTTCTTTGTATATATTCATAACTTTGTATGTACCGAGTCCAGAGCAAAAGATGACTGCTTTAAATAGTCTCATTTCAGTATCCTTCAACCCACAGGCTTACTGTCAAAGACAATAGATTCAGCTCTTAAACACAATTTAGTTAAGGCCTGAGGAAATAAAAAGCCCTTTCTTCTTAAAAATTAAATAAAGTAAAATAAAATAAATTATTTCTTATTATGTAATTTTAATATTGCAGTAGCAACTGAATACTCATTTGTTTAGACTGCACTTTACTAGAAGTTGTTGGCCGTATAATAAATAATAATTCTTACATTAAAGAGATTCTAAAATGAATACAAGAATCAAAAAACAATAACTGAGACTAAATTTCTGACATTCTGTCAGAATTTGAAAAAAAAAAAATGAAAAAATGCTTTGAAAAAAGCATTTTCAAGCATATGGCTTCTTCCCAATGGGCAAAGAATGGACTTTGTAAAAAAGAATTCTGTCAAGCCTTTTATTAGAGCAGCCATTTGTTCTCAGTTTTAGGTGTTGTAGAACCAGAACCCAAATTCTGTGGAAAGTAGTAATGAAATTCTGTTGCCAGCATTATTTTTATTTCATCTTGATCTGTTATTGGTCATCGTTATTTAAAATACTATGTCAACAAAATTTATTTGCACAAATTGAATGGGTTTAGGAAATGATAATGAAATAGTAACCATCCCACTTTCAGTCAAAGACATCTGTGATATTAAGAGAGCTTGGAGATGAAGAACTGATGAGGTCTGTTGCATAAAGGAGTATGGAGTGAGAAAGATTTGGAAAAAAAAAAAAAAAAAGCAAAATTATATTTGGTTTGGATGTGCTTGAAATTTTATCCCATACTAGGATCCAGCTATAGTCAACTTTTATTTTTATGCTGCTGTTATTCAGGTGATTCCCAGACTATACAAAATGAGATGTGTTTATTCTGACTCACTTTTTTTTTTTTTTTCCCAGTAATGTCACTTACCCAAATTAAAGGAATGTTTAAATGTTCACCTATAACTAAACTAACATTTTTTATTTTATTTTATTTTAATTTAATTTAATTTAATTTAATTTTATTTTTGAAAATAACTCTCATCGATTGTAAACTATAAGAAACAATTTTATTTCAAGGCTGCTTTGAAATATCTTTATATAGAAAATGCCATGGTATTTTATAACATTCAAAGCAATGAGTAATGTAAAATGAACTGTTTGTAGATAATTGAGAGTTAAATAGTGAGAACCACATAAAATAATAATAAAAAAGGTTTATATATGCCAGAAATAATAATAAAGGAAATAAAAAATTGAGCGTAACCTCATTAATGTTTTTATCAGGCTACATTCTACCACATTCTCTGTATTTAACTCTCCCAAGCTATGTAAATGTTTTAGAGGAATACAGTTCACCTGCTTTCCTCTTACTGAGTTTTGTTTCAAGAACATAAATTGTAATGTAATTGTAATCTTATTCAGTATTTTTATAATAGCTAACACAACGAGTTGTTGGTCTCACGTGAAGGAGTTCAACAATTGTAACAATAAATATTTTTCACCTTTTCAAAATAGATCTCACTGGCAATACATAAAATTATTTTTCAATTGCATTATTTATTTTTAATAACAAATTCAAATGTTCATGTTGACATTTTCAATATGACTATCAATCACTTTCATTAAAATTATCTGAAGTGCATTGAACTTTATAATGAGAAAGAGTGACTGTAATACCAATGAAATTAGATTGCATGTTTTCTCAACAATCTTTTGAGTTAAGTTAAAAAAGTGTAAAAGATTTTCTTTCTTTTCAGGAACATAAAAATCAATTAAAATGTCAGAAAAACATTCCAATGAGTTAGAAATAAGCATTTTTTGACATTTCTCCTAAGTAAAAATATGTCAAAGTTTAAAGCTTTGTTTTCTTCTGTATTGGATTTCCATGTCAAGGGTTTTGGGGGTGGGGGGCTGCAGGGGTGGCCTCTATGAGAAGAATCCAGAAGCTGCCCCATGCTAGATAACGGCCAGTTTCTGCTGTCTCCAAAGGGACCCACTGCTGGCCAGAGCCCAGACAATAAGCAATGTTGTTTGCACCTGTCTGAGGGTGTATTTAAGAAAGGGAAAAAAACTGCTGCACAACAACAGCAGTTGGGAGAGAGAGAGAGGAGTGAGAAACAGCCCTGCAGACACCAAGGTCAGTGAAGAAGGAGGGCAGGAGGTGCTCCAGGCGCCAGAGCAGAAGTTCCCTGCGGCTTGTGGAGAGGCCCCTGATGGAGCAGGCTGTCCCCCTGCAGCCCATGGGTCCCACATGGAGCAGATCTCCACGCTGCAGCCCAGGGAGGAGCCCCCAGTCGAGCAGGTGGACGTGGCCTGGAGAAGGCTGCAGCCCATGGAGAGCCCCCGCAGGAGCAGGCCCGGGGCTGGAGCTGCAGCCCGTGGAGAGGAGCCCATGCAGGAGCAGGGGGCCTGCGGGGAGCTGCCACCCGTGGGGGACCTGTGCTGGAGCAGTTTGCTCCTGACAGATGGACCCCATGGTACAGACTCATGGAGCATGCCTTGAAGAGCTGCAGCCTGTGGGAAGCCCACGCAGGCTCAGTTTGGGAAGGATGGCATCCTGTGGGAGGGACCCATGTGGAGCAGGGGCAGAGAGTGACTGTGAAGGAGTGGTGGAGATGAAGTGCTACAGACTGACTGCAGCCCCCATTCCCCAATTCCCCTGTGCTGCTCAGGGGGAGGAGGTAGAAGAGGGTGGATGGGAGGGAAGATGTTTTATTTTTAACTATCTATCTGTCTATCTATCTATCTATCTATCTATCTATCTAATATTTTTTTCTCATTACTCTAGCTTGTTAGTAATAGCTAATAAAATTTATTAATCTCCCTGCGCTGAGTCTGTTTTGCCTATGGCAATAATTGATGAGTGATATCCCCGTCCTTATCTCAACCCTTGAGCCCTTTCCATCGTATTTGCTCCCCCTTTTTCTTTGAGGAGGAGGAGTGAGAGAACAGTTGTGGTACTCAGCTGCCCAGCTGGGTAATACCACCACTTCTCAACTAAACTTGCTCACATATTCAAAATTTTGATTCACGTTCTTTCATTATGACAGATATTTTGTCTTTGCCTTCAAAGAGACAAGAATTTGGCTTGCAGTAATGTATTATGTCTGTGACATACCAGCAGTTTTACATGATAAATCCGGAATTCCCTATTTCTATCCATGTATTTCACCCTGAATATGACAGCCTATGCAACCATACTTACAGTTTATGTATATATTTTTCATACAATTCCACCTGGAACATACATGATGTTACAACATAACAAGGTTTAACATGTGTCTGACAGCTTATATAATAGTGTGCACATTGATCAAATATACAGCAAACAAAGGGTAGAAATAGTTATGTTCAGTTTTAATACTATGAACCAATTAGTGAACATGAACAACCTGAGTCCAACACTTCATTTTTGTTGTTTGATTTGAACAAATTGTGTAATTGTAGCTTTGTATGGAATTTATGTATTCCTTTTAAAATAGGTTTCCCCAGTGAGTATTCATGAACATTAATTCAATTTCTGAAAATTATTATTTTATCTTTTTTTTTTTGTTGTTGTTCCTTAAAATTTGTTCAATTAACATTCCTGTTAGTAAGGAAGAGCAGTTGCACAAAGCAAATCAGAATGGCTAAATGTGCGCATCTTTTGTAACACACAGAAAACAACAAAATGTTCTGGAGATGTTATTGCTGTACCTACGCAATTAGCTCCACTTAAAATAATTATGCTGTAGCATTTTTATTTTATAAGAGGTTAAAGAGCTCTTAGCCAAGACCATTCACCTCTTTTGATTGAGAATGTCAAAACATATAGACTGAGGAAATTATTTGTAGTCCATGATCATGAACTCAAACTCATAAGACAAACAAATGAACGGATTTCCCTAAATTCATAGAAACTATGTCTTTAAGTGAGACCTATAACAATATACCAAGCTCTAGCATACAGCGTCATGCCACACAAGGGGAGACTTTGGACAATAACATCCCAGTAACATCCTGGTTTCTGTTAAAAGCAAAAGGGAGCTGTAGACACCCAGTTTAGATGACCAGGACTTTTATATGGTTAAAATATAAATTCTGTTTACTATAAAAGCAGTAAATCAATGACTTGGATAGAAATAGGATTCAGATTTATAGACTCATGGTCTTTACCTTCTGAACTATAGTGTGACGTGCACAAGATGCTTTAAAATAATATTTTCATTAGCATGGATTATAGCCTATGGGCTCAGAAGTTCATTCCCACAGCCTACTAGGGCAACTGACATGATCTTTTTTCCTCTTACCTTGTTCTGATTTCTGTGCAAATTGAAGGTACATGACATTTACAAGAGTGACGCTAGAAGGGTAAATCTATAGGCTATAACTTCATATGACATAAATCAGCATAGTTCCTCCAGAACTGCACTGATTTATACTGATTTATACTGAACTGCAGTCTCATAAAAGTTCCTAACAAGCTAGTAGGTATTTCTTAAAATTAATGAAAGCTTGTCAAACTTGAATATCTATCATTTATTTTGATAAAGTGTGTTTTGGGGAAAAGAGTTTAGCGTGGTCACCTTCATCTTTTTTTATTTATACTGTCAAAATAAAGCTTTCAAAGTTGAAAACCTCATATTAAGTATTTCTAATATATTTAAAACTCTTGTGATAAATTAAATTGTTTAAGCTTAAAGAATTTAGACCCCCCCCCCCCCCCCAAAAAAAAAAGGCAGATTTATGAATGAGAGGACTTCAACATCTATTCTCTCACAGCATTGAAGCTCATGTAAACAAATACGGTGAATTCCGGCAGTTTTGCTCCTTGGACGTCTCAGATTCATTATTTTTCTTCCTTCATCTACAATAATAGAACCTACATATATCTTAACAACAAGATTTACTTTTCTCCTCAAACTATATTTCCCAAGCTTCTCCCACATTTATATTTTTTAGATGAGGCAATTTTCTTCAAATGACAAACTTGTGAAACATTAAAATATTCTATTTTACCATAAGCTTCATATCTGTTTTCAGTAATACTGCAACCCACATATATTTAACTGCCATTTGGTGAATGTGTTGAAGTTGGGCCTCAGTCAAAGTAACACCTAATTTTATAGAATGCCTGAAGAAAACAGGCTACAAAAACACTGATTTCCAAAAACATGTATAATTAATTCTACAGATTTATGGCTGTTTTTTTAGTGTTTATATGTATTTATATATATACTCTATGTATAAACTTTAACATATATGACAAAAATAGGTAATTAATAATATGCTGTGGAGAAGACACAAACATATTACCTGGAGAAAAACTAGGAAACTGGTTAACACAGTAGATCATCAGTAGCCAATGGTCAATAGTTGCTCCTTAACTTAAAGATTAATGTTCTGTTTCTTGGCTTGGTTTCAGAACTACAGCAAACACAGACGTAAGAAGAGCCGTGTGTAAATTCTCTCAGTGAAGAACCTTTTTCTGATATTCAACTTGAACCTCCCCTGTCGCAGCTTCATGCTGTTCCGTCAGGCCCTATTGCTGGTCACCAGAGAGAAGAGATCAGAGCCTGCCTCTCTGCTCTCTTCTTGAGGAAGCTGGAGGCTGCCATGAGGCCTGCCCTGTCTTTTCTCTAGGCCAAACAAACCAAGTGACTACAGCTGCTCCTCCATATGTCTCACACACTAGACCCTTCATCATCTTTGTCACCCTCCTTTGGACAATCTCCAATAGCTTTATGTCCTATTTATACTGTGGTGCCCAACCCTGCACACAGTAATTCTTTATTGTTGAAAGATGAATATTTACACAAAACATTCTTATTGCCTTTTAAAAGTTATTTTCAAAAACTTAATTTACTATTGAGATAATTTTCTTAAAGCTACATTTGAAAGTGCTTCTGAAAGGAAAATAAAAAGATAAGAAGCAGTTTTTGTGATATTTTTGTGTTAAAAAAACAAATTTTGCTTTATTTATGGTTCTTTGTTTTTGTTTGTTTGTTTTTGTTTGCTTGTTTTGTGTTGTTTTCTTTTTTGACCTGTCCATTCCAGCTCTGGATGAAGCACAATCCCACTGTTTCACATTTTCTGAGATCTGTTTTGCAAGTGTCAAACCACTTCTGCCCATCATTTCTTAATGATGCAGAAGAGTACCAGCTATAGGCTTCAAGTTAAAATAATAACATACAATATGCCAACACAAAGACTGTCAAAAAATCCTATGCACCTAACACTGTAATTGCAAGCAAATCTGTTCTCATAAGCATGTTTTTCTAGCCTCTTAAGTGTTAAAATACTGGCATGGGTAAATAAATTAAATGTGAGAAACTATTTCAAAGGAGCTGAAAGTGAAAAAACACTTTTAAAATACACTAATTATTAATAAATATGCCGCCTTCTGCTTATCTCTCTGAGACACGATCTTTCCCAGCCTAGGACCCACAGCCATAAAAGACTTAGCAAGACAAATCCCCAGCTTCCATTCAGCATTGCTATACATTTTCAGTGTTTCTTCATTATGATAGAGATGTTTAAATGTTTAAGAAAGCTCCTAAGGTCTAGAAAGGAGTCAATATGTGTCATTCAGGAAGACATTACAGGGTATTGAGAAGACTAATTTTAACTAGAATTAGAATTATTAGAATTATAATGGTTCATTTGGAAGGGACCTGCAAAAATCTTAGAGTCCAACCACCTGATTACTTCAGGGCTAATCAAAAGTTAAAGAATATTGATAAGAACATTGTCCAAATAACTCTTTAACACTGACAGGCATGAGGCACCAGCCACCTCAGTAGGAAGCTTGTTCCACTGTTTGACCACCCTCACCGTAAAAAAAAAAAATAAATTGCCAATATCCAGTCTGACCCTCCCCTATTTCAGCTTTGTGCCATTTCTGCACGTCCTCTCACTGATTACCAAAGAGAAGAAATCTGCATCTTCCTCTCCATTTCCCCTCCTCAAGAAGTTGTAGAGAGCTATAAGGTCACCTCTTAGATTCCTTTTCTATAAGCTAGACAGAACAAGTGTCCTCAGCCTCTCTTCATGACTTCCAGACCTTTCATGAGCTTTGTTGATCTCCTCTGGATGCTTTCAAGTATTTTAGCTTCCTTTTTCTATTATGGAGCCCAGATCTGCACACAGTATTTAAGGTGAGGCTATACCAACACTAAATATATCAGAAGAATCACCTCTTTTGACTGGTTGGCTATGCTGTTTAATGAACCCCAAAATGTTTGCCCTCTTGGCTGCCAGGGCACACTTCTGACTCATGCTGAGCCTACTGTTAATCAGCATTCACAAATCCCTTTCCACTGAGTTGCTCCCCAGGCACTTGTCTCCCAGTCTGTACCTGTGTCCAACATTACTCCGTCCCAGGTGCAGAACCCAGCATTTACCTTTGTTGAATATCATGCCTTGATGATTGCCCAATGCTCCAGTCTATCTAGATCATTCTGCAAAGCCTCTCATCCCTCCGGAGAGTCAACAGCACCTCCCAGTATCATCAGCAAACATGCTGAGGATGCATTAAACTTCAGTAGCCAGGTCATTGATAAAAATGTTGAATAGAAAGGATCCTAGAATTGAGCCCTGGGGAACGCTGCTAATGACTGACCAGCAGCTATATGTGGCCCTATTTACTACAACTCTTTGAGATCTACTGACCAGCATCATCCAGCATAGTGTGAACCTGTTTATCTCAGTTGAACAATTTACGCAGAAGGATGCCATGAGGGATAATATTGAAGGCTTTACTAAAATCCAGAAAGATTACATCCACTACCTTCCATTCATCTACCAAGCAGGTGATCTTATCGTAGGAGATCAAACTACTAAGACAGGACTTTCCCTTCATGAACCCATGTTGACAATGCCTGATAACTGCTTTGTTCTTTAATTGCCTTTCAGTAGCCTGCAGGATAATCTTCATAACTTTTTGAGGGTCTGAAGTTAAATTAAGAGGTCTGTAGTTTCCTGGGTCTTCTCTTGTGCCCTTTTTGTAGATGGGTATAATATTGACTATAGTGGACCAAGTTCGATGAACAAGCAGTTCAAACCTGGTTAACCTCAGTGCAGTTTATAGCTTAATGTGCATACCTCAAACATACAATGTCTGGAAAAGAGTATAAAGGTCTAAGCCAATGTTTACTTTTGCTTTTGGAATATACACTTTTATTTGTAAGTTTCCAGGATTTATAAACATGTATGAACATCTCCAGTAGTCCAGTGTATGAAAGGCTGCAGGATCTTTTAGTTCTGTAAGTATATAGGCCTCATCATGGGTATATTTTGTTGAAAAAGGGAAAGATAATAGCAATCAGTTTGGAGAAAATACAGTGATCATCAAAAGATTCAGACTGTCCATCAACTAAGTGATTCTGCATCTAGTTCATGGAAGGAACAGATTTACATCTTTGCACTGAATATTTGGATGTAAACCAGTGTGGCAGGATTTCGTTGTGCATTTATACTTTTTTTTTTTTTTTTTAATAAAATAGTCAAAGTCTGGATGATGAAGATAAAACATAGAAACAATACAGAAATGTTGAATAATGAAACATGAGGGTGGTTTAATGAACCACCAACTCAAAAACAAACAAACAAACAAACAAAAATCTGCAGATTCTAAATATCTTTAATTATTTGAATTTCAGGCTGATGTAGAATAAGTAGGAAGGGAAAGAAAGTTCTGGGGAAAAAAAAAAGTCTATAAATCATTTACTAAAAACTGTCTTACAAGTAAAATAGTTGACTATCGACTTCAAGAAAAGAAAAAATAAAATAAAATCATCCTCTGCTATTCCTCAGTAAGGTTCCCAGAACTCTATAATTTATATGAAGTCCAAACTAGCCTCTGAAAACTAGGATTTTTTGGGGGGATTGTTTAATGCTCTCAAATTCCTGTTGCTGAAGGGTCATACATTTTCTTCTTTTTGTGTAGCTAACCTGAGCTATGGTACCCTTACTGTCTGAATATGAAATATGTACTTCTGAGTGAGTGTGCCTGTTATAACTATACATATACTTCAGCAAAAACATACATGAAGTAGTGATATGAGTATTCTGTTTATGTATATCTCATACATAACTATTTTAAATTGAAGAAAATCACTATGCTAATACTCCTCACAATATATTGCTAAAATAGTGCTACATATTGATGTAGAGAGAGAATTATCTGGGCTTTTCATACTGTTTTCCTTTTGTTATTTCTTTAAATATTTTAATCAATTTCTAATTTGCAAAATAAAATAAAATGCACTATAATTTAAACAATGTCTCACGGCACCAGCTCTGCACCTCTTCTTTTGAGAGAAATCTTGACAGTATTAAGAAAAAGAACAAAACAAAACAAAACAAAACATCTATAATTAAAATATAAAAATAGCTAAAAATGCCCTATTAGAACAAAAGTAAGGAAACTGAATTTCAAACACTGAACAGCATGGATGAGTAGAAAAAAAGTGTAGTACATATTTCTATTTTATATTCAGTACATTTATCTACTTTATAGAAGCATTAAAATAGTAGTATATTAAAGTTTTCTTTGACAATATTCAATCAAAATATTTATATTCCTTTAAAAATATAAGAGAATATCACAAAATATGTTGTTTCCAGTGTCAACAACTACTATCATAAAAAAAAAAAAAAAAACAGATGAGAAAGATAACTACATTTTCTCTGTTTAGTCAAAATTTTGTCCTTGCACTCCTAAAGACATTAGGGATCCTTAGGGAAACAGGAAGAGGTTAGACAATTGTAGTGATAAAGGACTTATTCATAAGAACATCCCAAATGTATCTGTTCACTGATCATCCCTAACAATATACCATTATTATTTTTTCCAACCTTAGCTGGACATCAACTGCTCATTATTTCAGATTAACAAATGGGAGATCATAGCATTACTTTCGAGGATGACAAGGATCGTGGGCATTTTTGGAAACCATGCTATTACCGATAATGTAAGCATATGTAAAGTGCTAAGAAAGCTGAATTTCCCCCATTTTAGGGATAGCGTGGGTCATATCGCTTCCTAGACAAATAATGAAAAATAGGATTTTTCTCTGGATGTGTACGCTCTTTTAGTTGTACATATGGTCTTTCTCCTGTAACAGAACACAGAAACATTTGGTGACAAAAGACAAAAGATGCAATTTTAGTTTCAGGTACTCTGATAACAAAACTTCTCTTGACTTTATTGGGGCTGGTTTCTATCATGAACACAATAAACTAATCTAATACATAATTCAATTTATTAAAAATATTATACTGCAGCTACAAGAAATAAAAAATATAAATAAATAAATAAATAAACCGAAGCCACAATGTACTTTCTGTTTCTTGATCTTAATTTCAGTTTTAAATGTATTCTGAAATCTTAAAGTATAATTGTTATTTTTCTCACCATGGCAGCAGATGTCTTCTAGAGGTCTTGCAGCTTACTGCTTCCATATTCCTGAGCAAATAGCAGTGTTTTCTTGTGCAATATCGGGGAAGATCAAATGCTTAGAAATAGAAGAAACAAAGGCAAGTCTCTACCCAAAGAGTAATCTACTATGGACAAATATCCTTCAACGGAGGAAACCCCAAAACAAAGTTAAAAAAAAAAAAAGAAAAAAGAAAAAAAGAAAAAAAAGGTAAGTGAGATTAAGCAAATAGATTCGTAAGCAAACTGGATGCCTGCCTATAAGTCCATGATCTCTGATAGAATGCACTCATGAGTGCTGAGGGAGCTGGCTGATGTCATTTCATAGACACTCTCAGTAAGCTTTGACCCATCATGGTGAGAGGGAGTGGTGATGAAGGGAGATGCCTGAAAAATCAAGGATCAAGGACCCTATCTGCGTTTTGAGAGTCCTAAGAAACACTTTTATTGGTGTGTCCAATGTTCCTATTTTATATACTTAACAATATAAGAGATCTTGCTGATGTTACCATTTGGCATGCTTTTTTTATTTTATTTTATTTATTTATTTGGGGGGGGGGGGGGGTGTTAATGTAAACTTATAGTTTAGATAGGCTGGAATGGGATATCTAATATTAACTTCATGCTGAAGATTATCAGATCCTGAAAATAAGTGTTACTTCATGAAGCCATGCAAATTTACACCAGCTGAGACAATAGCCCACTAAACCCCTACTTTCTTCATGTGTCCATAGCCTGCTGAGTGGAGAAGGTTAAATTGTCATTTTCTGGATCATTACTATTTTTGAAGGCAGATTTTTGAATTCTCTCATACATAAATTTACATAGCAAGGCAAACTTCTCCAATCTATAACTACACATTTCAGAATCTCCCAGGGATAGCATTTGGAAATCAGCATTTTGATTCACAGATATTTTTTTTCAGAATGCACTTTTTAAATGTCACTGGAATACTGTCACTGAGGTACGGGGATGATGGATGCACCAGGAAAATAAGGAAGGAAAAATTCTCTTTGTTTTCTTCATGAAAAGGTTCACTTTCTCCAAAGACACATTTGTTTAACATATGTGGAGTGAAATTTGATAAAATGGCTAACAGGCTTCAAATAACTTCCTATTATTTTTAGTAATTTTCAATAGACAAGTGTAATGAAGAGAAGAATAAAGTCCTATCATGTATACTTTGTTTGCATTCAAATAATAGTATAAAATCTTAAAGCAGCTTCATACCCTCATAAATTTTCCACAGGTATCTGACATTTTCACCCACTTTATCCTACTGTTGTCTGCTGTCTTGTAAAGTGTAACAGCGTAATTCATCTGTGTCCACACACACCAGCTTTCTGACAACAATTAAAATTGTCATGTGGAAGCATTCTGAGATAAAATCTTATAATTGCAGACCGATGCACTGGCTAAAGGGATATACATTTGGGTAGTCCCTGGGCTGAAACACTGCTGGTTTCTCTGCTTCTGAAATTATTGGCAATCTCATAGCCCATATCTAACAGCTGAGAAGATGCTGTGCCAACTGGTGGCAGGCTTCAAAAGGTTTAGAAAAAACATCAGTGTAATTGTCATCTTTAATACTGAAAAGTACTTAGATGCCATTGTGATAAGTGTGATATAAACTGTATGAATAGAAAAGAGCCAGAAGTGTCTTTGAAAAGGCGTTCTGCCCTCCCTATCCCCTGCTGCTTTGAACTGCCTGTAGCCAGAAAGTTTATAAAAACAGACGAGTAACAACACATCAAGTCCAAAACATTATGGGAAAGACCTCAGTGAATTATTCTGTTTCCTTGTCCTATACTGCAACAGGTAACTGGGACAAAGCCAAGAGGTGTCAGAAGTTCCCTGGATCAGATGGCTGCAGGATGGGACTGCTCCCTGTTCGTACCACTGGGAGAGCCAAGAAATGGAAGGGGGCAGATAAACACTTGGATTGTTTGGACCCCAAAACTATTGGTCTTTTTTGTTATTGGTATCTTTCTTTATTGTGGGGAGGACAAGAGAAAAACTCATATTCTCAATGTTATAGGTACTTCAGTACAACATCTTTCAAACAAGTATAGACGTATTAAAGCTTTCAAGTCATGTTACATAGCATTAGGCTGATTGTAATTAGCTGTTTCCATAAAGTGATTAAAGATTCCTTGGAGCAGATTAAGGAAGAGGCAAAGATGATTCCCCAGCCTTGAGGTTGGGGCTCTTTGCCAGGGGTTGGTGAAGACTTCTCTGTTTGAGGAACTATGGAGCTGTACTTCTGCAGACCCTAGTCTGCCATGCCCCATGCCTTGTTCCCCACATCTCTTCATAAGAGCCTGCTGGCATGTCTTCACATGAAGTCAGGGAAGTCCAGCCAATATTTGACCCTAGAGGAGGGTCCGCCATGTGTTGAATCTAAAAATAGTCCTTACACCTAAGCACCTAAATATGCTGAAGTTGTCCTTAGAATAAAGATTAGAAGCTGGGATTTTCCTTTCCTAACCTGCAAATTAGGGGGCCAAACTGAGGGAGTACTTGTCATTATTATTAAAAACAAACCAAAACAAAGAAAGAAACAAAAAAGAAAACAGCAAAAGGTACATTCTATTTGAAGCTTCATGTACAGGAAACCTTGTTCATTAAAATACATAATGAATTATCTAGAAATTCTCATTATCAAAACAACAACAATCAGAATGTGCAGTTTTTAGAGTATTTTCTGCACTACTAAGGGAAGGATGCATACTGAGCATTTGGAGCCCAGGTATGATGTCAGCACAGGGCACACACTAAACTGCTGATAAGGTTGCAGATAGCAGCTGTAACTGCTAAGTGTAAATGCCTTTTTAGATGTATTTGGTAAAAAGAATAATGCTTTTCCTTTGTACACATAGTGTACCGTGATATATTTACACTATAAATTGAGATGAATTGATTAAAGCATTATTAAAGCAAGTTATTCATAAAATAACAATTCAAAAGCAGCTGCTTATGCATCTTTATTTAGTAAATAAGATACACTGTTTGGTTACTTGTGGAGATATAACATATACCAAATAGATCCAGCAGTCTTCCCATATTTTACTGACTTACTTGAAAGGATATAATTTATTGTGGCATAACACTGAAATGATTTTAATTCAACCCCAAGTAAATATATTCCTTTCTAAGTTTCTCTAAGATTATAGTTACTTTACAATTCATGCAAATAAGGCTAATGAGGTTCACTAGTTTAATAACATCTTTTTCTAATCTCAGAAGTAATTGCCATCAACCACTTAGTGTAGATTGGTCATTGGTGTACATCGGATGAAAACAAAATATCTATGCTAATGAAAATGCAAATGGTACTTTTCATTTGTATTTACTTAGAGCAGGTGTCTGTAATGTTTAATGTTTGTTTGTACTGAACAAAGAAAATAGCTGGAGATTAAATTACCCACAGAGAAAGATAAAAAATATGTATAAAAAATAATACCACAGATTGCACCACGTCTTCTGGCCAGTCTTGACTGCCTTCTGTTTGCTGCTGTTGGTCAAGTTAAACGCCAGTCTTTGCCGTGGAATGCACTTAGTGGAAAGATTTTCTGACCTCACAATACTGTCTTTATCTCCAAAGGTAGTTATTCTGAACCAAGGTATTTCTAAACAGTGCAGACAAACTTTGATATTCTACTGCTAATTCTGTAGAACTACATGGACAATATCTTCCTTTTATGTCCTGCTAAAGATCTGAAGGGCCCAAATGTGCCATAAAATGGATGTGATTTTCCAGTGCATTTTATAATTGTCTACCTTTTTTTTTCCACTCCTTATTAAATTTTCCTGGACTTTTTATAATGGAAAATTGAGTCTTTTCCCTCAAATGATTCTCTTGAGGAAAAAATCCCAAACATAAACACTGCTGTTATTCTTCTGGGAGAGCCCAACTACTGATCTCTCCAAGTGGAGATCTAAACTTCCTCAATTTCTTTAGTAGAAATCAGTAACTAAATGTATGGGAGTGCCATAATGCCCTGTGCTACAATAAGCTTAGAATGATATTTGCATGTCTAGAGTTCTATTAATAACTAGTATTTAATTTGGAAGTATAAGGCAAAAACACTTAAAATGCATATTAATATACTTGTTTTATATTGTTCATGGATGAACTCAGGTTTATGAGAAGTGCAAAAGAGTAAATTATTTTAGAAAGATTATGAAGATGAAATCTTCAATAAAAATAAAAGCATTTTGAAAACATAAAATATGATCTTGATTTGAAAGCCCTAATTCCTTTGCCATTTCAAGGATTTGAAAAAAAAAAATCTCTATAATGTCTTCAAAACACTAGCTGTAACTTGCTAGAAATTCATTGCTGAATTTCTCTTCTAGTGAAACTCTAACATCAGTCTTGAGAGTCACACAAGACAGTCTGTTCACAGTTGCCTCCACTAGCTTTTACCGGTAGAAGGAAGCAAGTAACCTTATGTGTCCTGAACGATGGCATAAACTTACTTTCTACACGCGCGCGCACATACACACACACACACACACACACACACTGTATCACAATCAGATAAAATACCCTGGATTAGAAAGGTCATTGATCTATGAATTTCTAATGCTTAAAACCTGTTCTCTCTATTTTTTTGGTATACTATAATATGTATAGTGTAAACATAGACTTGAAAGGGTAGATGAATCCTGTATCAAAGGAGTGTAGAGAAGGGCTGGTCTAGTTGGTTTTCTGGTTTTATTTATTATTATTATTATTATTATTATTATTATTATTATTATTATTAGAGGCTATTAAGGATTTCTTTTGTAAGATATGCCTATAAGTAAGTAAATGACTGAATTAAATTTACACTGAAGACCCAGACTTTTCTCAGGTATATTCTCTTAGTGATCCTGAGCAATATTTCCCTTTACAAGCTGAAAGAAAATCTCAAGAAAAAAAAAAAAAAAATATATATATATATAGCATAGATCTATCACATAATCAGAAAATATGTAAAACAGCAAAATCAAAACATTAAGTTTAAGCTCTTTCTGGGACACAGTTTATTTTGTATTGTGTTTGATGATGGGTAGACAGAAACAGGTAAAATCATAGAATAACCTAAGTTATAAGGGACCCAAAAAGATCATCAAGTCCAACTCCTGGCTCCACACAGGGCTATCTAAAAATTAAACCATATGTCTGAGAGTATTTCCCAAATGCTTCTTGAACTCCAGAAGGCTTGGTGCCTTGACCACTTCCCTGGGGAACATTTTCCAGTGCTCAACCACCCTCTCGGTTGAAGAACATTTTCCTAATATCCAATCTGAGCCTCCCCTGTCCCAGTTTCATGCTGGTCACAAGAGATAAGAGATCAGCACCTCCTGCTCTGCTCTCCCTTCTGAGGAAGCTGTAGGCCACCATAAGGTCTCCCCTCAGTCTCTTCTCTGGGCTGAACAAACCAAGTGACCTCAGGAACTCCTCATACATCTTCCTTTCTAAACCCTTCATCATCTTTGTTGCTTTCCTTTGGACAATCTCTGATCGTTTGATATCTTTCTTATATTGCAGCTGCCTTCTATGACCAAGAAGTGTCAGATGACCTAACATGGATTAGTATTTAATGAAAAGAATAACAAAGGAAATAAACATGAATAGAAAATTGAAAATCAATAAATGTGAGTAATATATTGATTTTTTTTAAAGTACAATCTTGAAACACACAAAAAAAGAAAAAGAGAGAAAAATTAATAAATAAGAAGAGCATCAGGATTAATATGAACAGGGAAAGCCAAGATGATTATAGTACTTTGAAATTTGTTTTCCGGCACTTTCTTCCCTTCATATGTTAGACTAAAAAACCTATAATTTTTTTTGTCAATAAACTAGAAAACAATAATTTTCATGCATTTGACGCTAGATTGCTTGATAAAAGGAACAAAAGCATTATGAATGATGATGAGAAGTTATATGGCTACATTTTTTAATTTTGGGGTCATTCATTGAACATATTTTAGGTAAAATAATAAAAAAAAACTGGGCAGATGTGGAATACAGTTCAAGTTTCCTATTTATTATGAATGCAGCAACTAATGAAAAGGTATACAATTATATGAAATGCTTTAAAATCATTAAGAATAAATCTTTCCTAGAGCTATGCTAGTCAATTTTTAATTTATTTATTTATTTATTTTTCAGTACAATGCAATCAGACATTCCAGGTTCCAATGGACTTTATTCATGGGCATCTTCTCACCTTTGTCATAGTTAGGAGTTATGGTCTTAACTTCAGGAAAACTGAAAAAATAAAAAAAAAAACATGATGAAATTTAGTAAAAGAATATGAGTTCCATTAAATCGTAAGAGACTGGTGAATCTCTTGTGTTAGGCTTCATCTCGCCTGTAAGTGCCATTATGCCTGTTTTGAAGTAACCAAGTTCACTCACATGTCATGATTCCGTATCAGCTGAGGAGCGTATACTTTTCCTACCTTTCTTTTCTATTAATTCTATTTCCACACAAGCAAAATGGTTTGTTGATCTTGTGATGATCTATCAATTTTTTGATGAGTGAATGAAGAACTTGGGCGTTCTTTTGGTATGTGCCAAATAGGATAGTATAGTATACAGCTGTAGAAATTCTAACAAGCAAATCATATGGAAAGAACAACCTACCTGTCTTTTTGGAGTAATGAACTGTTGCAAATATATTTTAATTTAAATTGGTTTGTTTCCTATTCAGAGTTTCAGGAAGGCACTGATGTGGACAGTCTGTGGGAAAAGCCCTACATTTTTACCAAGAAATGAAAGGAATGTTGTAGGAATTGGTATGCATATTCCAAGACTGAATCTTTATAGAGAAGACTGAATTTGCTTCAGGTCCAGATGGAGAGCTATTATTTTGAAAGTACCAAACATACAGTGTCTGAAAATTTTAGATGACAATATCTTTTCATCACCTCTGAACTGAATGAAAGATATGTAGAAAGGAACCAGGAATGAACCTCTAGTTAGCTCAAAATTACATGTTATCATCTGAATTTTTGGTATCACAATGTAGATTTTAATTAAGGTATGTAAAGAACATCTAAGAGGTTACTTCACAAATATCGTTATAACACAAAAATGCAAGAACTTCAGCAGTAGCATTCTAAATAACTTGTCAAAGGTTGCCTAACAAACCAGGAAGACCCAGAACTGAAAATCAAATCTGCTTACAAATCTGTCTTTCCTTTTCTAAAGGAAAAGATTTTCTTCTGATATCCTTCCCTAGTGTAATATACTTCTCATTAATTTTAAATAAAAGATAAAAGCTCTATTTTCCTTCATGCTGTGGTACAGAATAAAATAAAATAAAATAAAATAAAATAAAATAAAATAAAATAAAATAAAATAAAATACAATCTAGAAAGGGAACATAAGATTCAAAGTAATACTTCAGCCACAGGCCTTATTTGAGCTGTAGAAAATATTGAAAAACATTAGATTAGTGTACCTTCTAATCTTTTAATTTCCTTTTATTTATTTATTTTTATTTTTTTCCCAGACTTCTTAAAATTCCAGATTCAAATGGTTTGGGGACTTGGTCTCCTGAGTCCAACAAAAAGTTACCATTTCTTTAATAATACTGTGCCTCTAGCCTTCTATGGTGGTTTTACTCAGATGGGCAGCTGAGCTCCAGCACAGCTGCTCCCTCACCCCCCCTCCTCAAAGGGGAAGGAGGAGAAAATTTGATGCAAAGGGATCAAGGTTTGAGATAAGGACAGGGAGATTGCTCAACAGTTATCGTGACAGGCAAATCAGACTCAGAGTAGGGAGAGAGTAAGATTTATTGTGTATTACTAACAAGCTAGAGAAGTGAGAAAGGAAAGAAACCAAAAGCACCTTCCCCTCCATCCACCCTCTTTCACCTCCTCCCTCCTGAGTGGCTTAGGGGAATGGGGGAATGGAGGCTATGGTCAGTCCCTAACGCTTCATCTCCACCGCTCCTTCTTGGTCACTCTCTGCCCCTGCTCCAACGTGGGGTCCCTCCCACAGGATGCCGTCCTTCCCAAACTGAGCCTGTGGGGGCTTCCCACAGGCAGCAGCTCTTCCAGAACTGCTCCAAATATAGGTCCATACCACAGGGCCATCCATCAGGAGCAAACTGCTCCAATCTGGGTCCCCCACGGGTGGCAGCTCCCCCCAGGCCCCCTGCTCCTGTGTGGTCTCCTCTCCATGGGCTACAGGTCCGGCCTGGAATCTGCTCTGGCGGGGGTCCTCCACAGGCCGCAGCCTCCATCAGTGCAGGTCCACCTGCTCCACTGGGGGCTCCTCCCTGGGCTGCACCATGGAGATCTGCTCCATGTGGGACCCATGGGCTGCAGGGGGACAGCCTGCTCCATCAGGGGCCTCACCAGAGGCTGCAGGGGAACTTCTGCTCTGGCGCCTGGAGCACCTCCTGCCCTCCTTCTTCACTGACCTTGGTATCTGCAGGGCTGTTTCTCACTCCTCTCTCTCTCTCCCAGCTGCTGCTCCCCAGCAATTTTTGTTTTTCCTTTCTTAAATCTGCTCTCACAGAGGCGCAAACAACATTGCTTATTGGCTTGGCTCCGGCCAGCGGTGGGGCCCTTATCTAACGTGTGGCAGCTTCTGGATTCTTTTCACAGAAGCTACCCCTATGCCCCCCCCCCCCCCCCCCCCCCCCCGCTACCAAAACCTCACCACATAAACCCACTACACCTTCTAGTCAAAAACACTTTTAGTTCATTTAAGTGTTCCTACCAATGAATCACTTGCATCTGATTTTCTTAGTTTTTATTTATTCACCCCCTAGGGAAAAAAAAAAAAAAAAAAAGAAGAAGAAAAAAAAAAAAGAATCTCTCTCTATATAGATATATACACATACTGAACTTTGGAGTGAAAAAATATTATTATTGTTGTTATTATTATTATTATTATTATTTTGAAATAATGTTCTTACTGACTAACTCTATTTGGAAAAAAAAAAAAAGTCAGTGGAAATTAAATATAGTGAAAAATCAGAAGACATTGCATAACTGATCTTCTCAGCTGTATATATCTCCCCTATGGTCTCATTCATATATGAATCATTATCTTGCTTCTGAAAGCCAGATCTGAATTACCTTCAAGACTGTGCTGGAGACCAAGTTTGCACCTAAACCAACTGGCTGGACAGAAATAAGACTTCAGAGACAGAGCTGGGGAGAGCTTCCAGCTGCAGAGTATAGAATACCAAAAGGTCATTATGTATAAAACCAAAGATGACTTATTTTTCAGTCTGGCTAAATGAGTCATGCCTGGTCACCATGGGTCCATCATTATGCACATATTATGTCCTGCAACGTTGTTACATTGCCAGCTTCAGGCAGGTAAGAGGATCCCATAAAATTCTGTAAGATTCCAACAGTTATGCCTCAAAACACTATAGATCATGCATATGTGCAGGACATTTTAGATTATGTTTGCACCTCTAAGATACAAGCAGCCTGGTGCAGACATGCAGATTGTGAGTCTTGGTGGAATTTTTGCCCTTACTTCTTGTCGAACTCTAATCAGTCTTCTAACCTATGTGCTGCCTGCCAATTCCTATATCATTTTGGATATTTGTGATCAGAATTTCTGTCTTACCTAACAACTGATGACAATTCACTTTTTATCCCACAGCCTATGCTGACAAAATTATGAAGTCGTCTTGGAAGGGTTGATGCTTTGCCATTTTTATATGACATGAAGAGTCAAAATTACATGGCCTCTCAATCACAACATAAGGAATGAGAAGAATGCAAAATGGTATTTCTACAAAAAGAAGCCTTTGTAGTAGACATTGTCATTTTCATCACAATTTCTATAATGCTAGGTGTAAGAGGAACTCAGCCATGACTGGTCTTCTGGAAACTATGATAAATTTAAAAATACATCTTTGTAGATGTATCATATGATTTCTGCTGCTTCCAAGAGCACTCTTAATTGCACATGAATGAGAGTAAGATTTTGAAGGTAATTCCAAACACAAATTAAAATTCACAGCTCTCCATATACAACGGTTTCCTTTTCCTTAAAAATTAAAAGTGGTTTGTGATGAAGTTCAATATGATGGGTGCCAATCAATTGATTATGCAAAAATAAACAAGTTTTCTTTCATTTTTTCTTTTTTTTTTCTTCCCTATAAATATCATATTATCAAAATAAACACAATTTTAAAAGCAGAGAACAGAAAATTAGAAATAGACTGTTTGGGACAGGAGTATCAAAAAGAGAGAAGCAGGTTAAGATATGAAGTATGGAATATTTTCTCATTTTCTCATCTAACCTTCTAATCTTGCAAATAATATTCTTGAGGCAAATATGAACAAATAGAGAATCACAACACCAAGACTGGAAATAAAATAAATAAAGAAAGAAAGAAAAAGAAAAAGAAAATATGGAGATAAAAGGAGAAAATATAATTTCAAATGAACCATATTATAAAACATGTCAATAACATTTAAAGTATGAACACCAAAAAGCTGAACATGTTGAAAAGAAACCTGTAAGTTTAGATTTAGTTTCATCACAAGTTAACATCAAGTTTTAGAAGTCTGACCAAGTATGGGAGAGCAGTACTAAATCAGGAAAGACAAACAGATAAAATGGAAGTATATTGAATAGACTCTTTGATTTTACTAGACTGTTTGCAATAGTAGTAAGTAGAGTTTAATTGAAGAACTGTGTGCCCTCTCTAAATTGGTTTCCTTATTATGACTAAAAGAAGCAGAAGCAGCAGGCAGAAATCTTCCAGTCAAGGAGATAAAATGTTCTAATGGTAGAAATAAGTAGTCTTTTCACTTTTTGCATAATTAATTCTTGTATAGCTATAGTGAGGGAACAGAGAGCAAAATTTGAGTGGTGGAGTCTCTTTCATTGATATCAGAACCCACTAAAGATATTCATAAAGATACGAGTGATAAGGACACTAAACACAACAGTGCTAGCATTGTTGGTTCCACATTCATTTTTTATCTGACATCTATTTTAGATTTCATCAGTCTCTGAGATGGAAGTTGTTATTTATTTATGTGTTTGTTTGTTTGTTTTCACCCCCTTTACCCACTAGATATGTATATGCCGTGAGGTGTATGAAATCCAAGCTATTTCCTATCTTTTAAAAAATTCCAGAGAATATGCAATAAGCATGTATTTGTTAACTGTACCAATTAATATTCAAGCGGAACGCAATAACAGTGCTTTGTTTTGTTTTTAATAACTTTTAAAACACTTTTATGTTGATACATAAATAAAATCTTTGTTTTCGAAAAAACTTTTTTTTAACCTAAGAACTGCTTAAACTAACAAAAAAAAAAAAAGAGGGAAGAAAAGGAAATAATGCATGGCAGTTTGTTTCTTTATACTATTAGCAATTCTCTATACTATTCTCTATACTATTAGCAATTACATTATAATTTTAGATGAACCAGTGGAGATATCTTTAGACTAAAAGCTACTTCTACTTAGAAGTATCAGATGTTATCCATTGTAAGCCAGGGAAACAAACAAAAACAACACCAACGAAAAGGGCAAAAAACCTCACCCTCTTTATTCATGATGGTGGAAAAATGAAGCACTCCAAAACAGACAATTTTAATAGAAGCCAGTATTTGATATAAAAAGTGAACATCAACAAGCTTTCCATCAAATTAATTATCTGAAATTTGGAAATAAATTGCTTGAAATTGTCCAGCTTCTCTGCAGATTAGTGATATCACTACTTGCTTTTCATGTTTAGAATTCAGTGCTAATGATTTATTGCCAACATGAATTTGGAAGTTAGTCTATGAAATCAACACCCTTTTAAGTGACTGGAAAGACCTTTCAATGAATGCCAAATTAGAGCTAATTACTTTTTCTTTGAAATCCTAGGTTATTTTCCTGGATTCTGTTACTTTAAATATAACATTTCTAATCTAACATCTACAGAAAAGTATATTCTAATGTACTGACTTTTATATTATACACCATTTTAACATTTTCAAAATTGATTTTCATTTTTCTGATGAAGTTCATTAAAGGAAAAGGTACAAGAGAAAAATCATGAGTGAAATGTAAAAGCAAATATTGCAAAATCATGGAAGACTTTGCTGAAGTGAAACAAAAATGCAGTGGCATGCAGAAAAGAGCAAATTACAGACACACATTAAGACTTCACGCATAAATAATTTTTAAAAAGTATTTTGGACAGAATTTCAAGGAAGATTTATTTATTTATTTATTTATTTATTTATTTTTCCTGTTTTATTTTCCTCATCAAAACATTAAAAAATAATGAACAAAACCCAATAGAAATACAAAAAATATTCAGTTATTTAGTTTAAAATTTGAAATGCTTAGGCTTTCAATGTTTTGTCCTTAAAAAAAAGTTTATTTTAAAAGTCTAAGTATTTAATCTCTTTTAAAAAAGAAAATGAAAATACTACTTTGACAGCTGCTTCTTACAGATGGATGTTAATGTACAATAGAACGACAATATTAACATCTTTTGAAAGCAATGTCAATAAAAATGGTAGACAGTGATAAGGGAGGAAGTTAATACTGAAGCCAGTGCTTGAAAGCTTAGAGTGAGTGGAAGAAAAACACAATGAAACAATTGTTAACAGACTGAGACTGGCTTGCTCTTCTCTGGCCTTGTGCTGTAATCCCACCACACCTGAAAAACGAATGTCATGTCATCCTCTCAAATGTTCATTATGAATATATATATATATATATATATATATACGGAGCTGTTTTAATAGCTGTAAAACCTCTCACACCAGATACCTCTGTGAAGAACCTAAATAAAGAGAAGACTCATTTCAGTGAAACTGAATGAGCAACTGCCATCAGATGTGATAGTTGGTGATATAAATCCTGTCACATAGTGAACAACCAGAATTTGTCAGTACCTGGTGCTATGTGCCCTGGATCCCAGGCAAAGTACCTGATGGACTCAATGGGCCCTTCATGCACAATTTTGCAAAACACATTCAGGGCAAAGGATACCAACTGTGTGGAAGCCTTTATTAGAATTGCTTTACATAGAATTTTGGAATATGTTGGATTTTTTTAATTCCCCGTAGGTAGTCATCATACTTTGGAGCGGTTCAGTCAGGAACAATGTACCTTCTGGCTAACAATTTAAGTTTTTGAGCATTAGGTTTGTTTTGGTTGGTTGGTTGGTTGGCTTGGGGGGGTGGAGCGGGGGAGGGGTGTTATTTTTTTTACATCAAGCCTAACTTACTATCAGCCAGGGAAACTACCATGTAGGCCCTGAGGTTTATTCAGAAAACCACACAGCATTCAGACAGCCTGAAGTGTCACTATCTTAAATAATCTCTGCTTTTGCTCTCTAGTTATGCTCTCTTGTCTTTCTTAGTGGACATAACACTGATGCAAAAAGAAGAACAAATCTCATTCTTTGTATCTGAAAAATAGTAAAAAAAAAAAAAAAAAAAAAAACACATATTTTCAAGTATTTGATACAAGAAAACTCAACCCAGGTTTTTCATACAGAGCACAGATATCTCATCATAAAGAAAACATGTTTCTTTTCCTTCTCGTCTTCTCCATCCCAACAAGTATGGATAATTTATGAAGTTTATTGCTTTAGTAGGATGAGTTGGGTAACAAATTGCCATCGTGTGCCCCCTAGTGCTGTAGAAATGTGTATCTGCTTTCCATATGGACAGCGCTGCTGAGAGCAGGTTGTTTTGTTTAAGTTTGGACCTTATTACCAGCAAGGAGGATCAGGTGAGTATTTCTTGCCAGTCTTAAGCTCTGCCTCCTTTAAGGGTGAGCTGGTTATTTCATTTGCAGCTCACATTCTGTGACTTTCCTACAGAGACCACTGCAATCTCTGAACAGCAGGAGATGCATCGTAATGGAGAAGGAATGAAAGTTCTGTCCATAACCTCTATTATTTTTTCCTTTTTTAATATAAGAATCTTTCTTAATCTTTTCCTTAAAGATATTTTTAAGTAATGCTTTTATTTTCTTTTTTATTTCTCAATTTGTGCAGCCTTTCAAAGCTCATCATTTATGGCAATAACATTTCTCTATTAGCTGGGATCTCTTACTCTACATTCTTTTTATTTATAACAATAATAATGACAAAACAAAAGAAGCAGCTGCTCAATTGCAGTAAATTATCTGGCTTTCCATGCTCTGTTCAGAGTAAAAATAGCTGAAGTTTATTTCATAAAGTGCATGTTTTCAGGATATAGCCTGCTCAACATGAGTATTGCTGAAAGACAGAATATAACCTTTGTTCTTTCATGGCTGGTTTGAAGTGCTCAACTACTTTCCCATAATTTTCTGCAATTTCTGGCCTCTAGTTTCTGTAAGTCTTATATGACCAATTAATTAGAAAACAGAGAACCACTTGAAGAAACAAGTAATTTATAATGAAAGGTTCACTTGTGCAATTTGCAGTGTTATTGGATGATGTTGGAGTAGTTAACTCACAAAATACTAATGTCTGTTCCCCTGAGAAGCTGCTTTTTTGAATTTGACCTCTAAGAGTAAAAGAATCCTCACAGAATAAGTCAGAGCTAGGCTAATATTAGAGCATTTCTCTGCAGAGAGGTGCAGGTGTAGGTTTTTCAGTGCAGCCACCTGTAAGCAAGTTACAATTTTCAAGCTGCCTACTGGAGCTGGGTTTAGAACCAGTTAGTATAGAATCATAGAATCATAGAATATCCGGAGTTGGAAGGGACCCATAAGGATCATCTAGTCCAACTCTTGGCACCGCACAGGTCTGCCCAAAGTTTAGACCATGTGACTAAGTGCACAGTCCAATCACATTTTAAATTCAGACAGGCTTGGTGCAGTGAAGAAGTATAAGAAATATACTTTCTTATATAAAGGCTTGTTTTTGTGCCAGAGCATACTATACAACTTTTTATGCTGCATTAGATATCACTTTACACAGCATTTTTTTTTATTTTTTTGGTGAACTTGTCAAGCCTTCTTGGGCACAGAAGATCTTATTGTATACATATACATTAAAGTAAATAATCTCCAGCTACTGAAGAGTGTGGATCAATATCCACAGGCCAACTGTTTGTTCTTCCACTTATCTTTACCATGGCTATAATTTTAGTACTTGGAGGTGAAAGCAGGTCACGAGGCAGATACATACTGCACTTAAAATAGGATAGATGGATAAAAATTGATGTGAGTTTGAATAGCCTATAATTCAACTGAATTGATGGACATTTCTGAGACAGAATAACTAGTCTAGGTGGAACTGTCTTAGAATACACAGGTCTTAAGAATTCTACTATGTTTTAGGAAAAGTATCTCCTGAAAGCATTAAATATTTTAGCTTATCACATACATAATAATAAAAATAAAAATAAAATAATTATTTCATAAACAGAGAACAGTCACTTTTTACAGACTGAATACTCCAGGCTGCTGCTGGGTGATGACTGGTTAGTTTGGGATTCAAAACTTAACCCTCAGAACTATATAGGTGGGCTTTTTCTAAGCGTGATTTTTCTTATTTTACTAATATCCCCAAATTAATGACAGGTTTTAAGCCAGTAAGTTTCAAAAACTGTGATAAGACCATTGTTGACTTTTAGGTTCTCATTATTTACTCTTTTCTCCTCTTGTCCTTGAGATGAACCTGCACAGATAAGACACAAACAGGCCTGATTTCTTAAACAGTGGACAATACATTAATAGTCATGTGTGATTCAAGACAAAATTCACTTGGAGATAAAACCAAATGTGAAATATTGAAGTTTGCAAGCTTTATATATTTTGAAATGAATCCTTTAGGAAAGAACAAGAATTGTTTTCAGAATTAGTTTACGGAAAGCTGGGGAAAAAAAAAAAAAAGTAGATGTAGAATAAAGACATTTCATGTGAAAACAGTGTATTTCTAACCAAAGTGTTCAACTGAAAACTGACATAAACTTACTAAAACCTAGAATTAAAAATCTCATCCTGCTGCCACTGAAAAGTTAATCACAGTGTGAAGCTAATCCTGGATATCAGGATTTTCCCACCAATAAACTCTGTGGTATATAAAGTAGACCCTACAGTAGCACATCTATGCTTTGCATGCTAAGACTTGAACCTATATGAACCATTTTAATGTTAAAAAAAAAAAAAAAAAAAAAAAAGAAAGAAAGAAAGAAAAGAAAAGAACTACAATAATCAGCATTTAAGTTAATATAAGAGCATGAAAGGATCTATATAATCATGTACTTAGTGGAAGCTGCTTGCACAGTAATTCTTGGTCAGCATTGGCTCTTCTGGTCTCTTTGTAAAGCAACAAAATTCACTACTTAAATGAAAAAAAAGTTTTTTTTTTTTCAATCAGCTGAAAAAAAATTATAGCAGATATAGTTCATTAGTTCATAAGTTTCAATAACTTTGGAAAATAAGCTCAGTTCAAGAGAGCTTTCAAATCTGTAAATAAGCATATGACAACAATGAAGACATTAAAACTGAATTTCAAAAAAAAAAAAAAGTTCTTACTCTTACTGCTTTACATTGATGTTTTGCAATGAGGTGCAGAAAGCTAATAGCCAACTGATAAGGTTCTCAGTAAAGTTTTGATGCTAGCTCAGCAATGCAGAACAACATTAGTATGAAAATGTTGGACAAATATTTTTAGAAGAAAAAAACCACACATTTTCTGGACAATACAAGTATGAAGGTATTGGACAAATAATTTCAAAGTTCTTTCAGTATTGTACCAGTTTATATTAAACTGCTCAGTGTTAAAAAATGATTGTAACACTAATGAGCCCACGTTTCTTAGATACTCAGAACTTCCAGCACAGCAACTGTTTAATGCTTTTTTTCCCCACCCATTAGTCTAAGCAAAACTGCATGATACATTACCACTAGTAAATAGCTGAATACTTGAAAAAAGAAGAAAAAAAAAAAGTCACTATAAGTATTTCTACAATTAAACTATTTTAAGGACTTTCCTAAGATGGTTCTGCACAGACTAAATGACTGGAATGATTGGTTGCCCCTAGCTGACAGTCCCATCACACTAAAAAGAAAAATACGTTCTAAGAAAATCAGTAGATACCTTTATTTATTTACTTATTTATTTTTGCTTTTTATTATATATATATATATTTATATATAATTTCTACTTGTTTTGCATAGGACAGGGATAAGTATCCTTTGGGGCTTCAGCATATCTGTTTCAGGTGATAGGTCTTAAGAACATGTGTTGAAAATTGGACAATTAGCTTTATAATGAGGAAACATGGTTAAAAAATAAAATAAAATAATAATAAAAAAGGCAATTGAGACCAAAGGAAGAAAGTTTTTAGAAACTATAATGTCAGATTGAGCTGGACCGTTGCCTGGAATGTGTCTCTGCTCAACAATTAGCTTAAAAAATTGAAGTGAAGATAGAATTGAAAAAAAATGGTCATCTGTCAGAGAATGATTTTTTTCTACATTTATACTGTTTCCAAGTATGTACTTTTGAAATCTCAGAGGATGTGTCAGGATATAGTATCATTTTAAGACAATCACAGAGGAAAGAAATTTGACATTTGTATCGCAGATTCATCTATAAAACTTACCTTTGAATGCTTTTTCAAGATTTGTAAAATATTTTTTTTTGTTCTTACTTTTTGTTTTCAAACATAGCTTGTGACTTAATTTCTAACTTTAGTTTTGAGTTTCATGCATTCTGTGTTTTTCTCCCTCTCTTCCCACATTCTTCTCTAACTTACAAGTTTTAGTGATTCCAATTCAATAGCTAATAAGAGCGATAGTAGTAAGAAAGTAAGAATAAAAAAGCCTCCCCCCCACCTTCTTTTTTTTTTTTGGGGGGGGGGTGTAAATTCACATATGTTTTATTGCTCCTAACTGTTGTCAAACAAAGAAGTAAGCAAGAGTTTCTGGTTTTAGGATGATGGGTTTTAATCTAAAAAAAAATAAAAAAATAATAAAAAAAAATTGTGTGTTTTCTCAACCTAAATATACACATTACAATATTGGCAAAAAAAAATGTTTACACCTCTTAAATCACAAACAAAACAAAACAAACAAAGAGAAACAGAAAGCCTGTCCTTTGAGCTTATCTGTGTGTTAACAGCTTTCTAGATTAGCAGATGTTATGCTATTTATTGTGTACCTGTCCTCTATCCCAGCTAGAACATTTCTGGATTTAACTATTTGGCAAATCTTATCTCTAAAGTTAAATTGGCTAACGTTGATTTCCCTTCTAAGTTAGCTAAGAAAAGGAAGGGACAGTGAATATCATATTAGCATGTGAAACTCCACACTCAAAATAGTTGCTATATCCTTAAGTTTAATAGTGTCATTTGGATACCTGCGTTTCTGTGTTTTGTTACTGCTGTTTTATTTAAATCTTCATGAATTCATTTTATTGTTCATAAGAATAAGTGAACTTTGTTTGTAGGTGTCTTGCTCTGACAGTCATAAAGTAACATTTCCTTACTATTTTCGCATATTGTAGAAGTGAGGTTGTTGGTCAGCCTCTGCCTCTAGCTTTGTCAGGTGTCTTCTGAGGGCATCCCTGCTCCTCAGCATGCTGAATGATCCTCCCAGTTTGGTATTGTCCAATCTCTGAAGGTGCTTTCCATACCTTTGTCCAGGACATTGTTGAAGATGATAAGCATTAACAACCCCTAAGTTACACCAGTAGTCTAGATACTGGTGAAGAATGTGCCACAAACCATACAGTCCAGTGGTCCAGCCAGTTTTTCACCCACAATGTAGTTCACCCATCCAATTATACTGATCTTTTTCTTCTTGGGATAGTGTTTCTCTCCCTAGGCTCTGCCACTAAGTTTTATTTTTATTAGGAAGCCTGATGGTAGATCTTGCCTATGAAAAAGACTTTGTGCATGTTGGTCTTTTACACATCCCTCATCATAGAACTGACTGCTTCATTCTCAGTGAACCCACATTGTCTTTCTGTTTTCCTTTTGTAACCCATTCTTGTGGTTTAACTTGGCAGGCAGCTAAGCACCGTACAGTAGTTCATTCCCTCCTCCCCCACAGACACATACAAATCCACCCCAGTGGGATGGAGGAGAGAATTAGAAAAAAAAGGTGACACTCGTAGGTTGAGATAAAAACAGTTTAATAGGACAAAAAATTAAAGGAACAATAATAATTATTATGACAATAAAAGAATATACAAAACAAGTGATGCACAATGCAATTATTCACCACACACAAATCAATGCCCATCCCATCCCAGAGAAGTAATAGCACACCCCATACTGGATAATTTCCCCCTGATTTTATTGTTCACCATGATGCCATATGGTATGGAACATCCCTCTGGCCAGCCTGGGCCAGCTGTCCTGGCTGTGACCCCTTGAGCTTCTTGTGCACCCCCAGACTCCTTGATGGCAGGGCAGCATGAGAAGCTGAAGAGTCCTTGACTTAGAGTAAGTACTGTTCTGCAACATCTAAAATATTGGTGTGTTATCAATAGTATTCTCATCCTAAATTCAAAACATGGCACCATACCAGCTACTAGGAAGAAAATTAACTCTGTTCCAGCTGAAACCAGTGAAAGGGCAACAAGTCCCTCTTGTCTTTCACATACCTCCACAGTTTCAAATCTACTTAATCTTTATTTTCCTAATTATATTCTCATATTCCTGAACAGTGTTTTTGCATTCTTGCTGTACAGCCTGTTTGTTCTTTCACCTCCTCCAGGCTTCTCTTTTGTATTTAAACTGCCAGGAATTCTCCATTCAGCCAGCATGGCCTTCTGCCACTTCTGCTCTGTTTCCTTCAGAAATTATGTTTAAAATGTAATTTTTCATATCCATTATGAGGCTGTCCTTGATGATCAGCTAGCTATTCTGGGCCCATTTCTTCTTCAGAAAAGTATACCAGGGTGTAATTCTTACCAGTTTCCAAAATAAACTGAGATCAACTTTCCCACAATCTGTGAGCTTTGTTCTGCTACTTCCTTGACTCATTTGCTTCAGAAAATTACGGTCTTCAAATCACGACAGCCAAGTGGCTTTCAATGAATCATCAGCTCTCTGAGCAATTCTAACTTATTCATGAGTACCTGATCTAGCAGAGCACCTCCTATAACTAGCCCATCCAACTTGTACATCAAAGAGCTGCTGCCTGACATGCCAAAAATATGTACTGCTTTTGCACCCTACTGTGCTGCTCTCTGAGCAGATGTTGGGATGGTAGAAGAGTCCACTATCAGAATCAATAGGACTTCTGTCTTTTTTTACTTTTTCCTTTTTTACTTTTTTTTTTTTTTTTTCTGTGCAAACTGGCATATAGGTTTGATTAACTTTTCTTTAAAATATGCTTTTAGAATTAAAAATAAAAAATAAAAAATAATCAGACCAACTATAAGATTATTTCAAATTATTACAAATAAAACAATCAACAAGAATATGAGATCTGATCATCTGTATATTAAAATCCTGGCAATGTCTACCTTAGACATGTCTTTCCCATTGTCAGCTCCCTGATAAGGGTTGAAAAAATGCTTTGCTTCTGAACACAGTATTCTGAGCTTAAGATCTGTATTAAAATATGTATAATATGCCACAGTAAGAGAGCAAAAAAGTGGAAGACATCTCTATAATAGCAGGAAAGTTTTTAGGTGTCTATGACAGTATTTTGTGGCCTCCAAAGGGAGAATAAAGGTCCAAATTCTTCTTTTGTTAGAGCTTAAGTTGTGGAACTCCTGATAAGATTCATTTCTGATTGTGTTTCAAACTGCATTATATGGTGACATTTTTACCTGCTTGAACAGGCTCAGACCAAAAAGTGAATGCCTGTCAGAATCTTACAGTCTGGTACTTCAACAGGGTGAAGAAACCTGGAAAGTTAAAATTGATCTGTGTGGTCTCTGGAGTAAACCTAAAATTGTGAATATCACAAGGCACTTGAGGAACAGTTAATTTGTCTTGAACACTGTGAGGGAAAATTAGAAAGATGGTACAAACTGTATACACTTCTCAGTGTCCAAAAGTATTATTCCTTTCCATTTACCCTGATACTTGTGCTATTCGTGCTTCATCCATGATATCAACATTGCTAATAAGCAAAAATCTGCTTCAACCCCAAAGAAGGACATGAGGTTCCAGAGTAGTCTGCTACAACAGCTATTGGATTATTCTCGCAATGATTTGCATTGCAAGGTTCTCTACCTGTAAATAAAAAAAAAAAAAAAAAAAAAAAAAAAAAGGTAACCCAGAAGAATCTTCTTTGGAGGATTTCTGCTGATACAAAACAAATCACAAATTTATAGCAGAAACATTCACTTTATGGATTTTTTTTTTTTTTTTTTTGAATATTTGCTCTCTAACCATCAGGTCCTCATTGACTTTCTCTCCTTCTTCAATAGCAATGGAAAATAAATAACTCAAACCAGATGCCAGATGTACTAAGTATTGCAGACTACTAGTGTTTTGGTTTTTTTTGTGCTTTGTTTTTTTGGTTGGTTGGTTGATTTTTTAGGGAGGAGTGGGGGAGTAGTTTGGTTGACAATCGTCAGTGGAGAATTTTGTAATCATTTGAGCTCTCTTTCTTTTATCTGATTTCTTTTGCTGCTCCAAAATTAACTGTTGAATCTTAGTCATGGACTGTTATTTACGAAGTTCCTGTAAGGAAGAATTCTGCAAGAGACCTCCATTTGCTAATGCTTTCTATTTCCTTTAAAGCACAGCAAGGCATAAGTTATACATAAGGGAGAGGACAAGGTAGAGTTTACTTTAGCATGTGCAGGATATGTTACTTTGAGTGGTGCACCTAACTTTTTTTTTTTTTTTTTTAAGGTACTCATGCACTTATGTTTACTCTTGCGAAAAAGCATCACAAACAAGAAACTAGCATTTACATTAATTTCGGTTCACCAATGATCACATGCAAAAAGTTATTCAAAGTGACAAAACTCAGGTGTTCAGAGCATTTATATTTTTAAATTACTTTATTATTCAGATACATCAAGAAAGCACAAGTAGAGTTGAAAAACAAACAGAAAAAAAAAAAAAAAAAGTGTCCAGGGAGCTGGGCAGTGGACGAAATATTTCAGGATTAACATCTTGTTTCCAGCTCAGGAGCTGGCCAGTTACATGAATCACTTGACCTCATTTTGCCTTGAACTCATGTCTCTATTGCAAAATAGCTACCTTCACAAATAGCAGACTTGGAAACCTTTAGCTGTTAGTAGGATACTATGAAACAATACCAATCATTCAAGATGAACAGGCACTATTTTCAAAGGAAAATATTTTTGGGATTGTTAAAAATAATCCCAGCCGTATGGGAAAGCAAGAAGACAAAACAGAGTCCTTATATCCCCATCAGATTGGGGAAAGCAGATGAAGTCTGGGGGTGATTCATCATGGGTTAAAGTTGTCAGTGACATGATGGAGATGTGTTTGCAGGAGGTCTTAAGTGTGGAAAGTCTGCTGTGTGTAAACTGTTCCCATAAGGAAGGATTCCATGTTCATTTTGCAGTACTGGAGAGCATCCAGACTACCCCAGATTTCTGAGACATTGGAGGGAGTGGCATGCTGGACTCACAGCAAAAGGGGAACATGGGATGGGAAGGAAGAGATTCATCTCAACTTGAATCATCTAAAGTTTAGGCTTTGACTATAACTAATCTGCTAGGCTTCTGCTATAGTAAATACCATGAGACTAGTACTTCCAGACAGAGACTCTGAGAATTTGTTTTTGGGTAGTTGAATAACTTACACTAATTTTCTTATGGTGAAAGTTGGGTGAGATGAACTGCAGTGGGTGTAAACATTTTAGAAGCTAACTAGAATGCTTCTGTATTCAGTCATGGTGGCAATGGGGTAAGATTTTTGTGAGGATAAGCTGTTTTGACAGGAACTTCAATGAAGTATTACTAAAGTTCAAATGATATGATAAAGTGTTATATGATATGATATGATATGATATGATAAAGTGTTATATGATAAAGTTCAAATAAAATATTTCTCAAGTCATTGTAATGATATTTTAAATTCATAAGTAATGCAAATAAAATGGCATTTGTAACAAATGAAATTAGGTTCACCATAAGCATAATGAAATATGTGCATATTGAATTACATTCCAAATGGAGATTTTTAAGGATAACATCTTCTATCTCCTCTTTTACATCTGTTGGGCACCTGGTTTGGTTTTGCCGAAGAGTTTGTATGTAGAGAAAAAATAAAAAAAAAATTGTCCTATGAAAACTCTTTAACGACAAGAATTATTAGAGTTGCCTTAGAGTTAGTGTTTAAGTGAACATGTGATGTTAGAAACAATATTAGTGTGATTGGTCAGTCTGACAAGAAAAAATGAACTGCCAAGTAATTAAGCTTTTAAGTAATCAATCTCAATCTAATTTCATGGTCAACACTTTCTTTTGCCTGTTTTACTATTTTGTACAGTTTTGGTTCACATATGATTTTCTGGGTTGCATCTTGTTGGCAGCTCATAGTAAATTTAGGAGCTTGTCTTGCTTAATTACTCTAATGGGTAAATGATCACTATAATAGCAGATTTTTTTAAGAATTATTTCTAGACTGGACGATGTTGTATTTTGTGTAATTTCATTTTGTACATTTTCTATTCCCTAGTCTTCAACGATAGTCTCTGGTGTCCTTGGTATTAATAGTGGAGGATATTTTTTGACGCTTATAAGGTCAACATACAGAATCAGTATACAAAAAATTCTTGTTCCAGCTCATAACTTACTGAAACAGTTGTTCAAGATGTCATCTGTGAAGTCTTTTTTTTTTTTTTTTTTTTTTTTTTTTTCCAGTGGAGTTTGTAGTGACACAGATGAATTTGCTCAAACAATGGCAGAAGAGATCCATCATATGTTGAGATTCAACAAGGTTAATTGCTGGGTCCTGCACTTGGGTCACAACAACCCCATGCAAAGCTACAGGCTGGGGGAAGAGTGTCTGGAAAGCTGCCTGGCAGAAAGTGACTGGGAGTATTGGTTCAATAGCCAGCTGAATATGAGCCAGCAGTGTACTCAGTTGGCCAAGAAGGCCAACAGCCTCCTGCCTTGAGTACTGTGTTCAGTTTTGGGCCCCTCACTACAAGAAGGACATCGAGGTGCTAGAACATGTACAAAGCAGGACAATGAAGCTGGTGAAGGTTTGGAGCACAAGTCTTATGAGGAGTGGCTGAGAGAGCTTGGGTTGTTTAGCTTGGAGAAAAGAAGGCTTGGGAGAGACCTTACTGTACTTTACAATTACATTAAAGGAGACTATAGTGAGGTGGAGTTCGGTTTCTTCTCCTAAGCACCAAGTGATAAGACAAGAAGAAAAGGCCTTAAGTTGTGCCAGGGGATGTTTAAGTTGGATACTAGGAAAAATGTTTTCACTGAAAGGGTTGTGAAGCATTGGAACAGGCTGCTCAGGGAAGAGGTTAAGTCACCATCCCTGGAGGTCTTCAAAAAACATATAGAGTTTAGTGGCATTGTTTAATGGTGGAATTGACATTGCCAGGTTGAAGGTTGGAGTAAATGATCTTAGATGTCTTTTCCAACTTGAATTATTCTATGATTCTATATGTCTATGCGTAGGCTTGCATACTTTTATGTTTTAATCCAATATTTTGTCATATTCTTTTGGATGCATGCACATATGGAAATATTATTGTTTCTCTATGAGCCACTACTATGTGAATACCCACACGTGGAATATTATTTAAATTGTAAATATTTATATTAATAAAGCATCCTGTAAACAACAGTTAATGTGTTTGAGGCATTAACAGTTTGAGGCATTGAGAACCTGATCTCCTTCTATGACCAAGTGATGCGCTTGGTGGATGAGGGGAAGGCTGTGGATGTGATCTACCTTGACTTCAGTAAGGCTTTTGACACCGTTTCCCACAACATTCTCCTCAAGAAACTGGCTGCTCGTGGCTTGGACTGGCGTACGCTTCGTTGGGTTAAAAACTGGCTGGATGGCCGGGCCCAAAGAGTTGTGGTGAATGGAGTCAAATCCAGTTGGAGGCTGGTTACTAGTGGAGTCCCCCAGGGCTCAGTGCTGGGGCCGGTCCTCTTAAATATCTTTATCGATGACCTGGATGAGGGGATCGAGTGCACCCTCAGTAAGTTTGCAGATGACACCAAGTTAGGTGCGTGTGTCAATCTGCTCGAGGGAAGGAAGGCTCTGCAGGAGGATCTGGATAGGCTGGACCGATGGGCTGAGGTCAACTGTATGAAGTTCAACAAGGCCAAGTGCCGGGTCCTGCACCTGGGGCGCAACAACCCCAAGCAGCGCTACAGGCTGGGAGATGAGTGGTTGGAAAGCTGCCTGGCCGAGAAGGACCTGGGAATACTGGTTGATAGGCAGCTGAATACGAGCCAGCAGTGTGCTCAGGTGGCCAAGAAGGCCAACAGCATCCTGGCTTGTATAAGAAGCAGTGTGGCCAGCAGGTCTAGGAAGGTGATTGTCCCCCTGTACTCGGCTCTGGTGAGGCCACACCTCGAGTACTGTGTTCACTTTTGGGCCCCTCGCTACAAGAAGGACATGGAGGTGCTCGAGAGAGTCCAGAGAAGGGCGACAAGGCTGGTGTGGGGTCTGGAGAACAAGTCTTATGAGGAGCAGCTGAGGGAGCTGGGGTTGTTTAGCCTGGAGAAGAGGAGGCTCAGGGGAGACCTCATCGCTCTCTATAGGTACCTTAAAGGAGGCTGTAGCGAGGTGGGGGTTGGTCTATTCTCCCACATGCCTGGTGACAGGACGAGGGGGAATGGGCTCAAGTTGTGCCAGGGGAGGTTTAGGTTGGATATTAGGAAGAACTTCTTTACTGAAAGGGTTGTTAGGCATTGGAATGGACTGCCCAGGGAAGTGGTTGAGTCGCCATCCCTGGAGGTCTTTAAAAGACGTTTAGATGTAGTCCTTAGTGATATGGTTTAGTGGAGGTCTTGTTAGTGTTAGGACAGAGGTTGGACTAGATGATCTTGGAGGTCTCTTCCAACCTAGACAATTCTGTGATTCTGTGATTCTGTGATTATTATCCACTGATACCCTGCTCTGGTCTCTGCTGTTGGAGAGTTTATTGAAGTAATGATGGTTCCTAATTTTATTTATCAGTATTTGCTCTTAGTGTTATATAGAATTATAGAATAGTGTGGGAGACCATGTCAAAGGCCTTGCTGAAGTCTAGGTAGACTACAACAACAGCTTCTCCCTCATCCACCAGGCGAGTCACCCAGTCATAGAATGACATGAAGTTGGTCAGGCAGGACTTGCCTTTCATGAACCCATGCTAACTAGGTCTGATCCCCCAGTTGCCCCGCATACCGCATATGCTGCATGGTTTCATTCAAGATGACCTTTTCCATCACTTTTCCTGGCACTGAAGTCAGGCTGACAGGCCTGTAGTTCCCCAGCTCCTCCTTACGACCCTTCTTATAGATAGGCATCACATTAGACAGTCTCCAGTCATCCAAGACCTCTCCGAAAGCAGCCCAGCAATCACATCCGCCAACTCCCTCAGTAGCCTTGGGTGGATCCCATCTGGCCCCATGGATTTGTGACAGTCCAGGTGGAGCAGCAGGTCTCTAACTGTTTCCACCTGAACTGTGGGGGTTTCTTCTGCTCCCCATCTCAGACTTCCAGGTCAGGAGGCCGAGTATGCCAAGGATAAGTGGTCTGACTAGTAAAGACAGAGGTAAAGAAGGCATTAAGAACCTCAGACTTTTCCTTATCCTCAGTAGTCATGTTTCCCCTCTGTGTCCACTTAAGAATGGAGATTCTCCTTGACCCTCTTCTTACCGCTAATATATTCATAAAAAATAAAAAAATAAAAAATAAAAAAAATTATCCTTGACCATAGTGGCCAGGTTGAGCTCTTGATGGGCTTTGGCCTTCCTAATTTTTTTCTCTGTATATGCTGGCAGCTTCCTTGTACTGTCCCTGAGTTGCCTGCCCCTTCTTCCACCAGACATAAACTTTCTTTTTCTCCTGGACACTCAACAAAAGTTCCCTGTTCAGCCACACCAGTCTTCTTCCCTGTTGGCTCATCTTATGGCATGAGGCGACAGACTGCTCCTGCGCCTTTAAGACTTCCTTCTTGAGGAGCGTCCAGACTTCTTGGACTCCTCTGCCCTTCAGGACTGACTCCCAAGGGACCCTCCCTAGCAGCATCCTGAACAGCTCAAAGTCTGCCCTCTGGCAGTCCAAGGTAGCAGTTTGATTGACCCCCCTCCTGACTTCACCTACTTTAGTGGTCACTCTGCACAAGACACTTCCTGACAACCCCTCTGGCGTGTTCACTATCCATCTGAGTCAGGAAGCTCTCTTCCATGCACTCCAGGAACCTCCTAGACTGCTTCCTCTGGGCTGTATTGTATTTCCAGCATATGTTCAAGAAGTTGAAGTCCCCCATGAGAACAAGCACTGGCAATTTCATGACTTCCACCAGCTGCTTATAGACCACCTCATCCATCTCTTCATCCTGGTTTAGCAGTTTATAACAGAACCCCACGAGGATGTCCGCCTTGCTGGCCAACCCCCTAATACTTATCCATAGGGACTCTACCGTATCATTCCCAACCCCGAGCTCAACAACATCAAAACACTCTCTAATATAGAGAGAGCCACACCACCACTCCTCCATTGTTGCCCGTCCTTTCTGAAGAGCCTGTAGGCATCCATTGCAGCACTCCAGTCATGGGAGTGGTCCCACCACATTTCCACCACATTTGAGTGATGGCAACTAGGTCATAGTTTGCCTGCTGCACAATGGCTTCCAGCTCTTGTGAGACCCCCACCTGGAATACTGCATGCAGGCCTGGGGCCCCCAGCACAAGAAGGATGTGGAGCTCTTGGAGTGGGTCCAGGGGAGGGCTGGAACACCTCTCCTATGAAGACAGGTTGAGGGAACTGGGTTTGTTAGCTTGGAGAAGAGAAGGCTCCAGGGAGACCTCATTGCGGCCTTCCAGTACTCGAAGGAAGTGTATAAACAGCAGGGGGAACGCCTGTTTATATGTGTTGATAGTGATAGGACAAGGGGGAATGGTTTTAAACTAAGACAGGGGAGATTTAGGTTAGAAATTAGGAGAAAGTTTTTCACTCAGAAGGTGGTGAGACACTGGAACAGGTTGCCCAGAGAGGTTGTGGATGCCCCATCCCTGAAGGCATTCAAGGCCAGGCCGGATACGGCTCTGGGCAGCCTGCTCTAGTGGTTGGCAACCCTGCCCAGAGCAGGGGGGTTGAAACTAGATGATCTTTAAGGTCCTTTTCAACCCAGGCCATTCTATGATTCTATGATTCTTCCTGTTTGTTGCCCATGCTGCGTTCATTAGTGTAGATGCACTTCATTTGCCCTGTTGCCCTCACCCCCAACCCTGGCATTGCTATATATGTAACTTTCATTGCCTTCAGATATCCTCTTGAGTCTTATGCATATTTCTGCCTACTGATATAATCTATTTGCTGTGGGTAAAGTGTTTCATACTTACCTAAGCAATCTATCCGTATATATTTTATGCTATCTATAGCTAAATCTTACTGTTTTTTGGACTCTGTGTATGATACAGAGAGTGGGTATAGACCCATATATGAAGTATTTTGTTTGTTTGTTTGTTTGTTTAAGAAAGAAAAACTATGCTAATTACTGTTGTGAAATATATCAATTTTTTTAATAAGCATTAATCCACTCTTTTTATGTTATAAAATATAGGTTTACCAATATTCTATTAGATAAATCTTACAAACTTTACAGTTAGGCACTTTCTTCTTCTTATTATTATTATTTTTACTTTTTTATAACTTTTGTTTGTTTGTTTGTTTTATTCTGGATCAAATGTAAAATGTAAAATCAAATAATCTCCTTCAACTTCTACTCCTCAGAGATCATATATTAGATCTGAATTTAAAGCATAAAATGCACATTGTCGTTTCAAAAATATTTTACACTTATCTGACAGGGTTAACCCATACTATTAAGAATTAATGTTAAAACAACCACATTTTCAAAGTGAATTTCA